>NC_081430.1:62472388-62772388 GCF_949786415.1 Peromyscus eremicus
CAAACAGGTCAGATCTGTGTCTGATGTGTAGAGTTATCAGGGGAATCATTAAGACTTGAGACCTTTTGGGGTGTGTGGCCTCACCTCCCTCATGGCTCCCCTAATGTGAAACTTGATCCTAATCAGAACAACACTGAGGCTTTGCCCTGAATGTCCTGAAGAAGAAAATTCAGGAATGCTTCAGACCTTCTAAGAATTTCATCCTTGTTACATGAGTAGAGTGATTCCTGCAATCAGAGGTGATTTTCCACACATAGTTCATATTAGACTGTGTGGTGTACATATTTTAAACTGCAGCAAAGAAGAACAGTTTTCACAAACCATAAATGTAGAGAACATTCTGAGGAGTAGATGGAGCAACAGCTGTGACCACATAAACAGCAATCAACTGTTCCTGTTCCTGATCTGCACAGCTCCTCCTCTCCGTGTGCGCTTTGCGCCCCCTGCTGGTTCTGAGCACTGCTGCAGGGAGGTTTGTGTCAGGGTTCTCACTGAAGGTCCCTCACTGTGTCTCCAGTACAGTAATAAATGGCGGTGTCTTTGGCTCTTAAGCTGTTCATTTGCAGGCAGAGGCTGCTTTTGGAATCATCTCTTGAGATGGTGAATCTGCCTTTCACAGACTCCCCATAGTATGTTTCATAATTATAAGCTTTGCTTCTAATTTGTGCAACCCACTCCAGCCCCTTCCCTGGAGCCTGGCGGACCCAGTCCATCCAGGCATCACTGAATGTGAATCCAGAGGCTGCACAGGAGAGTTTCAGGGACTTTCCAGGCTGCACCAAGCCTCCCCCAGACTCCACCAGCTGCACCTCACACTGGGCACCTGAAAAGACAGAGAATCCTGTCAGTAACCTCTCACATATGTCCACTGTCATTCACACTCATGTCCAGCATCTCTCCTCATCTTTAAATTACCTTTTAAAAGAGCAAGAAGGAAAACCCAGTTCAATCTCAACTCCATGCTGGAAGTTCTGTGTTCAGTGGTAAACACTGAATGAGAGCCCTTGTTAACCCCGAGTTGGGTTCCTCTATGAGAACTGTAGGGTCAGGGCTGGTTTTCATGAGCAGAGGAGAAAATTATTTGCATGTCTTCCTGATATATCATGAACTTAGGGGCAGGAGCCTTAGAGAAGATGAATAATGCTTCAGTTGACTGAGGTGAAGTAAGGACCAAAGTGACATTTATAACATCAAAGTATCAGTTATTTTCCCATTTGTGTACTTTAGTTGGTAGAGTATTTTTTTTGCATTCTTGAAGCCCTTTGTTCATTCCCATCATTGCATGCCAGGGAAGAGGTTGGAGCAGGAGAATCATAGGTTTGAGTTATACTTGGTCTATATGAAACTGTGTGTCAACAGAGAAAGGAGAAGAAAGAATGAATGTAAAGAAGACAGTCATTAAGTATGAATTTATGGTTTTACATAGAACTAAAAGTTTTCAGCCTTACTATATTGTGCTGTGTAGTTGTAAAAGTTTCTGCTGTGTTTTCATAAATTATTAAATTAATTCATAGGAAATTAAGATAAAAAACTGAAATATAAACATTTAGGAAATGTTATATTAGTCAGGTGGTGTTGGCCTACTCCTTTAATCCCAGTGCTTGGGAGGCAGAGGCAGGAAGTTCTCTGTGAGTTCCAGGCTAGACAGGTCTACAGAGAGAGATCCAGGACAGGGTCCAAAGCTACACAGAGAAACCCTGTCTCAAATAAAAAATCTTGTATACAATTCAGTAATTAATGAATGCATTCATTAATTGGAATCAACCAAACGTGCTTGAGGCCAAAGCTTAGTGGTACACTATATCATGCATAAAGCTTGAAGATTGATCCTCGAAAAAATAAAACAACTATTATATAAATATAAATATCATCTGAGATTACTTTTTAATAATGATAAAAGCACATTTTGAAGACTTCTATTTACCATTTAGCTCCATCAGGGCTGATCTTCCCCATCTACCATGTAGTCCTGCTCTTCCCCATCACAAAGATACTGTCAGCACTTCTGTGACCTTCCTGAGACACCCAGTACACCTATTTCCTTCCATGCCATGTCCTTCTGCTTTCTAGATATTCAAGGACTTGCCTTTCTCTCACTACCAGCCATGTCTACTGTTTTCCACAGAAAAGATCCACCTGGAACTAGAGAGAGTTGCCTGCCCTGGACCACCAGGTAATCCACCTCCTTCCTCTCCCACAGCCTACTCCCTTCCTATGACCTCCCTCCTTATGCCTTCATGTTATCATTGCTCTTTCCTGTGTCTTAGGCAGTCTTCACCATGGTCTTGTTTGTCTGAAGTTCTGTTTAGACATTGTTCTTTCTTAGCCCATAGGTCTCCTACTCCTCAATGTTCTTGCTTCTCAGTGATGCCAGACTGCCCAGCCTTTTCAGAATCTTTCCACCCTATGCCTTCTTTAGCAGAAGAGTGTTTTGGGTTTTCTCCTAGTTCTCAGGGCTATCTAGTATCAGCTTCTCAGCCACCTTAGCAGTGTTAAGAATGGGCACATGCTCATGGAGTAGTCCTAAAGTACAAACAGATATTTTTGGTTACTCCAACACAATGTACTCTGCCTGCACGGTATCCAAGCAGAAAGGTAAACACCAACTCAGCTACAAACACTGTGACTTACAATGGTGTCCTTCCTTCAAGACACAAATATCTTTTCTGACTGTATGTGGTGTTATTGTGTTTCCCAAAATATTGTGTACCCTAATAAATTTATCTGGGGTCAGAGAACAGACAGCCACTAGATACAGAGGCTAGAAAATGGTGGCACTCACGCCTTTTATCCTAGCATTCCAGAGATAGAAATCCCTCTGGATCTCTGTGAGTTCAAGGCCACATTGGAAACAGCCAAGCATGGTGACACACGCCTTTAATCCCAGAAAGCCAGCCTTTAATCCCAGGGAGTGATGGTAGAAAGCAGAAAGGTATATAAGGCATGAGGACCAGAAACTAGAAGCATTTGGCTGGTTAAGCATTTGGCCTGGTTAAGCATTTAGGCTTTTGAGCAGCAATTCAGCTGAGAGCCATTCAGATATGAGGACACAGAGGCTTCCAGTCTGAGGAAACAAGATCAGCTGAGAAGTTGGCTAAGTGAAGTTAGCTGTGGCTTGTTCTGTCTCTTTGATCTTCCAGTGTTCACCTCAATAACTGGCCTCAGGTTTGATTTTGTTAATAAGACTCTTTAAGATTCATGCTACAACTGTATTTTAAAAACATATCTTTATACCCCTAGGTGAAAGCTCTAATTCTCTCATTAATGAAGCTTGCGTTTTTAATTACAGATGGAGACTATTACAGAGATCCATATCAGGTAAACATGCAGAGAACAGGTGACCCTGGAATGGCATACTACCCCTGATACATCTTCAATGTAAATCCTACACTGAAGGTTCAGGGAAAGACCTGAGAAGAAGACAGAAAGATTGTAAGGTCTAGAGGACCAGGATGCCACTGTGAGATGGTATCTTCTGTGCAAGACACAGATGCTGCACCCATGAAATCTTCTCAATATTGATGCCTAAACTAGACCTCCCTAGTATAGGAGGAAACCTGTCAGTTCTCACCCCTCAATGAGGAACTACTTGTAATTAATGACTGCTGAGGGAGGGAGAATCATTTTTTCCTCAAGGACAAGCTCCATTATGGATATCCAATTCCAAGTTTACTGCTCTAAACACATGTGCATATACATAACCACAATCTGGTTCAGTATATTACAAACACACACACATACACACACACACACACACACACACATACACACACACACACACACACACACACACACAGAGAGAGAGAGAGAGAGAGAGAGAGAGAGAGAGAGAGAGAGAGAGAGAGAGAGAGAGAGAGAAATATTTATTAAGTTGAAGAACTTAAGAATTTGGGAGGGAGTGAGAGTTGGACATGGGAGGAATTTGAGTGGGTATATTGATGTGTACAGTACTCGGATTAAGAAAATTCTCAAAAATTATTTTATTTGAAAGGCTACAAGGAAATCTCATACACAACTCCTTGGTAAGTGGTGTGTGTTCAGTGCTGAACACTGAATGGGGAAACTAGGGTATCCCAGGGCTGGTTGGGGGAGGCTTTGTTTGCATTTCCTGCTGCTGTATAATGAGTTTTGTTGTGGAATTATTAGACATATGATTGATTAGAGCAAACAAAAGAGAGAAACATGAGTTATTTGGAAAAAATTAAATAATTACCTATTATTTAGTTCATATTTGTGACATAATTAAATGTTTTATATCATTGTGCTTTTTACCACACATTCCCCTTTCTCTTACTGGCTCCACAGAGGTCATTATGACAAATTTTTGATAATTTTAGAAGGCCTAACAAAGTTTTTGAATCCTGATATTAAATTGAAGATATTTGTTTCAAGTGTGTAGCTTAGTGTAGATTCATATAAAATGACTTGTTTGTGATACTCAGTATTGAAAAACAATGATATGTAATTTCTTTAGAGTATTCTGTAAAAAAACTTCTAAAATTTGAACAATTTTATATTTATTATCAGTCTGGTGTGGGCTGTGTTGAGTGTATCACTCCTGTATGTCAAGTCACTATTTTTCAACATTTTCAAAGTTATAAAGGAACCAAGTCTGTGAGTTTCAAAATGTGGAGAGAAATATAGAGCCTCCACCCTAGGTCTTTGCTCTGATGTTGTTCCATGTCTCCAGTCCTGCATCCTCCCTAGGACATGACACACTATACTGATGGGGGTAAAACTCAGCATGAAAAGACTTGAAATTGCTTCTCCATGATACAAGATTGTCTGACTCTAGTTTCCCAACTGATGAATTTGTGCTTCTATGAGATAAAGTGTCTTCATGGTGACTTAAGAAGGCATTTGAATTATGTCGTTTCTACTTCTGTAGCATTCCCAGGTGAGTGACATAGATTTTAGGACTTACCTGAATTTCTCCATGTCAGATCTTGATTCCTTCTAGAGAAGGCTTATAACTGCTGTAGGAGATTGTCTCCTAGTCCTCATATGTGTTTAAATGAGAGTAAAAAGCTTTGAGTAGAGTCAGGAAACACCCTTTCTGGCCCCGTTGCACTTACTCCCCAGACTCTGTATAACTAATTTTTTTTTTTTTGGTTTTCTCTTTTTGCTGTCTCATGGCAAAAGTATTTAGCAACGCTCTTGATTATATGAACTTGATATTATTTGAAAATGATAATATACAATACCTGACTATGTCCCTCTGTATTTACTTTGAAATAACATGGTCTCTAATTGATTAATCTGAATGTAGGTATTGTCTGAAATGTTTCTAGGCAGGTTATAATCTCTCAGAAATCCTGTACAGGTCAGGAAGCTTGTCCTAGGAACCTTGTGTTACTGTGATGCATCAGCACAGCCATACCATAGAATTCTATGAAGGATAGAAGCTTTGTCTCTCCTTGAGAAATCCAGCCTAGCCCATAGGAAATCAGCCCTTTGAAACTTTCATGGGTCCAGGTAGTTCAAATCTAACAGCAACCCAAAATTCACATCACTTATTCTTTCTGTTGATGGTTCACCAAAATTCACAGATAAGGGAGCCCCTTTTTCCTTTCTATCCTCACTCTATGGTTTATATTTGAACAAGAAAGCTCATGATGGTGTTGACACAATATACGTTGTTCAGAGTGTTCAGAGGGCAATCGAAGAGCTCTAGGACTTAGAAGATAAGAAATTTCTGTCCACCTTTACCTGGTACAGGGAATGTTTCTTGAGCAACATGTGATCTTCAGGAAAACGCCCAGAGGTTAATTAAGGATAATGAAGAACTCTGAGGATAAAATCCACAAGAAAATGAAATGTACTGGATGAAAAACAGATATCTCAAACAACTCTCAAACTGAAGGTGCTCATATATGTGAGAGGAGCCAGATCAGATGGGAAACTAATTGGGATTTGTAGTTAGAGGGTTTTGTTTCCGCAGCTTGTTGGCTTTGTTCTGAGTAAAAAAAATATTTAAACCAAAGAATCCCACTTTGTTGCTGTTGTTATTGTTGTTTTAATTAAAATAGGTTGTAGCATGCTATCAATTGCAGAATTATTTTTCTCCCTACCATTCAGCCCAAGGTCTAAATAAAAACAAACAAAACAAAAACAAAAAAGCATATCTAGACAGAAATGATCAGATTCAGACATGTCAAAGTTATAATATAACCAAAAATCAAGAGAGGTCCTAGGTTGTCCTTGCTGCCTGCGAGAAAAAAATAAAGTATTTGGATAAAATTCGTGCATTGATGTCTATTCATTGTCAATTAGTGTCAATCTAGAATTTGTGACAAAGACAATACAATTTTAGGAAACAGAGGAATGAGCACACAGTGCTCTTGATGACATGAAGAAGGCTCTTATATTCCCAGCTTGAATCACACTGCTTTGGCCCCAATGTTATCTAAGTAGGAGCCCAGTTTGTTGCCAAAGTAGCAATTTCTACACCCTTAAGACTCCATTCCATGACATTCAGCTCCATCTCTAACTCTAAAATAATAAGGAATTTGATTGCTACTACCAAAAGAAGTTCAAGATTAGACTTAACTATAAATAAATATATAAAATTACATTTATTATGAAAGGTAAAGTGACTACCTGCAAATCTATGGGGATAACTTACAACAAAGTATTTGGTGTGGTGTTAGGTAAATCAAATTGAATTTTGAAAGGGGAATTTGTTTGTCCTGTTATTGTTGATTGATTTGTATATTACTGGACAAAATAATATTATAGTTTATTCCCAACTATTCCAGCAACATTTCCAATCTCTTACATATCTGATATATCTTATATATGTACCTATCATATATATATATATATATATATATATATATATATATATATATATATATGTATTGCCACAGCTTGTTCTTTTTTGTTTTATTAATGAAGAATCATGTCAATAGTGGTGGTCACTGAAAAAGATTTAGTCAAGTTATGGTGTACTCTAAGGGCATTCTGAATCAGCATCACTTTATTTCCAGCGGTCATTTTGAACTGAAGACTGTATGTGAAAGCTGTAAAGTGATGAAGGGACACTCAGAATGATTATTTTTGAATAAATCTCCAGTCTAATTTTCTCTGTCATCTCAGTCCCAGGGCAGCTTCCTGCTCCCCCAGGGTTTCTGACAGACTCAGGATGTGGGTTGCAACAATGTGTCTCGTGCACAGTAATAGACTGCAGAGTCCTCAGAGGTCAGGCTGGTGAGCTCCATGTAGGCTGTGCTGGAGGATTTGTCTACAGTCAGTTTGGCCTTGCCCTGGAACTTCTGATTGTAGTTAGTACTACCACTTCCACCACCAATCCGTCCAATCCACTCCAGGCCCTGTCCAGGCCTCTGCTTCACCCAGGTAATATAGTAGCTGGTGAAGGTGTAGCCAGAAGCCTTGCAGGACAACTTCACTGAGGACCCAGGTTTCACCAGCTCTGGACCAGACTGCTGCAGCTGGACCTGGGAGTGGACACCTGTAGAGAAAAGGCAGAGTGGATGTCATTGTCACCTCAGTCCCTGTTCCTTATTCGTGTTTGGAACTGGAAAGCCCCTTACCTGTAGTTACTGACAGGAGGAAGAGGATGATCCAGCTCCATCCCATGGTGAGGACCTGTGTGCTCAGTGACTGTGGAGAAGACACTGATCATATGTTGGTGTTTGGTGTGGACATCTCTGTATTTACCACCATAGACTCACATAATTTGCATATTCATGAGGCAGGGTACTTCTTAGATGAGTGCCTAGTCCAGCTGGAGAAGAGTAAACCTGGGTCAGGGAGCAGGATGCTGAGATCCAAATCATCATCCTGTCTGAGGAAGCAGCCATTCCTGAGACCTGTGCAGACCCTGTGGTTATAACATAAAGACCCAATCTCTTAATTTAAAAATGAAATTTAAACCAGAGACATTTGATCCTCTTTGTGCCAAAACTGATTTTCAGGTTGTGGTTGTGATTAGGATATT
This sequence comes from Peromyscus eremicus, assembly GCF_949786415.1. Taxonomy (NCBI): domain Eukaryota; kingdom Metazoa; phylum Chordata; class Mammalia; order Rodentia; family Cricetidae; genus Peromyscus; species Peromyscus eremicus. The sequence goes on from NC_081430.1 coordinate 62,480,349, forward strand.
AGTGTCTGGAAGTTTTAAAAACTCATAAATTAGGAGAATTTGTAATCTTCTTTCATATGCAATCCGTTAATACTTGCTTTTCCAGTAAGTTGCAGGTGTGTGTTTCTTGGGTTTGTTTTTAACCCTTTTCTTTTCTTGTGTATTAGTTTACATTTGATAGAGAGAAAGTAAGGTAGGGAGGTGTGGACGTAGGAAGGATTAGGGCTGGGCAGGTAAACCGTGATCAGAACATATTGTATGAAAAAAATGTTTTTCACAAAATCAAATATAAATAAATAAATCCTAATAAAGTAAATGAGACAATAACAATCTGTACAATATTTAACAAGGAATTTTACTATGTTTGAACATGGAGACTTCACATATCAACTGCAGTAGGAGTTGTTCAGCTAACAGACTTTAGGGAGTCCACAGAGGCTATGGAGTCCCCTCCTCTCCTCATCTCATTTCTGTCCTGTTGATTATTGGCTCCACTGTGCCCCCTGCTGGTCCTGAGCTCCCCTGCATGTTGGTATGTCTTGGTTTATACTGAAGGTTTTTGTTTGTTTGTTCATTTTGTTTTTAACAAAGGAAACTGAAGGGTTTATCTAATTATTCTTTACCAATAAAAAATCAGGAGTCAGATGTTGGTGTAATAACCTGAAAGATCAGAGAAACAGGGGAGCAGCCAACAGTAACTTCCTACCTCTTCTGTTCCTTCTTCCAAATGGGCCGAGATCCTCTCTCAACCTCACCTTATTACTTCCTGTCTCCTATCTGTCCACAGTGCTCCAAACTTCTATGGTTAAATTGGTCAGCTACCGGCTAGCTCCGCTCTCTGACTCAAAGCAAGCTTTATTTTCACAAATAAAAATTAAAATTTCAAAATACCACACCACAGAAAATAGATTTATTATATTGGAAAAAAGCAGTAGGCATGACAATAACAGAAAAAGCAGCTTGATTTGACACCCTCCCTTCTGTCTGTAGTACTGAAAACTAAAACTATTTCCTTGTACATGCTAAGCAAGCACTCTACCACTGAGCTGTATCTGCACCTCATGTCTTCACTTTAAACCAAATAGAGGCTAGGGACAGTATCATATACCTAACCCCAGCAGGTAGAGACAGGAGGACAGGAGTTCAAGGTCTACCTCTACGACCCAGTGACTTTGAAGATTACATTAAATTCACCCACTTTCTCTCTATATATGTACACCAAGGAAGATGCTGACTGCCAAGCCTGACTCCCTGAGTTCTAGTCCCAGAACCCACAAGATAGAGGGAGAGAAAGGTTGTCCTCTGATTTCAAACTATGTGTCATTAAATTTGTGTGTATGTGAACATATAAACAAATACAAATAAATAAATATCTCTATTAAAATTTGAAAAAAAATTATTAGGTTCTGGGATGTAGTTCAGTTGGTAGAATGCTGCCTAGCATGCATGAAGCCCTGCTTTAAATCTCTAACACCACATAAAGTAGAGGAACCCTAGCAATGGGGAATTGGAGGCAGGAGGATCAGAAGTTAAAGGTCATTCTTGGGTATACAGTGAGACTTCATGAGCAGAAGTCTTCCTCTCACATCTCTGCTTCCATATTTATTCCATGGGAACCTCTCTCCCCAATGCATGGCCTGTGCTCATGTGCATATCACACACTCTCATTTTAACAAACTGAACAGAAATGGAACCCCTCATTCAACAATAATTATCCCATTTACTACTGAAAACAGACTTGTCTTCTACCTGGAGGCAGCCATTACAGAAACTATGAATGCCAATTCCAACCCAGGCATCTCCGGTAGTGGTTCTCCATGGTCTGTGATCATTATAGTGAAGTTTAACTGTCTCTCTTGAACAGTAATGTATGCCTGAAACTTCAGTGCTCACATAACTCAACTGCAGGCAAAATGACTTTTAGTTTTCTGGAGATATTGAACATGTGTCAGAGATTTATTTTATTTGTGTTTCTAAGGTCATTAATATCTCTCACAGTGAAGAGTTTTCCTCTTGTTAGATGGATTCAGCTCCAGCACTATCCGATGGTAATACTGAGTCATTAAAGGAATACAGCGTGCCAAATTACTGTGCCTTGGAAAAATAAGCATATTGCCTTTGCCTAGAGCAATCATGCTTTGCAGGGAATAATGGAGTTGACCGGGTCTAGCTTCTTTGAAAGGCACAAGTCAGAGGTTTTCAGGTTAGGGTCCTTGGCTCCTGGGGCACAATGTGCCTTTTAGAGAAATTGAGGCATTCCCTCAGTTAGTGAAGTTTTCAAGTCACCTCTGTTTCTCTATTTTCCCTAGAAGACTACAAAACATATAGAAGATGGAAAGGGCAATTGGTCTTAGACATCAATCTTTCTTACCCTCTAAACTCACAAATGTCATAGTATCCTGGACTATACCATTGTATTGATCCTGGAAACTACCATTATACTATGATACTGATAAGAATATAACAAGTCCAATTTGTTGTAATAAAATTGTCACAGTGTCAGTGTTTAAGTGGTTAAATTTTTGCCCAAATTCTAGCAGAACAATCTCTTTTCACATTCATTAAATATTGCTCATTCATTTATCTCTTTTCATCGATAAATCTAGGAGGTATTTAGAAGTTATTCCACAAATTCCTGAAGTCCAGACCTGCAGGTTAAATGTGGTCATCATATGACACTGACAGCTATGTGGGCTGATCCTCACTCTGGTATTAGGTAACAGACAATGGATCCCTTAGTTTTCATCTTCACACTCTACTGTTTAATGAGTTGTATTTGTTGTGATCTCACCAATCTTACACTCTCTCGTCCATTTGTTCTCTCAAACATCTTCACACATAGTTGAGGTCATAATAGTATTTAGAGAAGGCTAAGCCCTTGACCAGTAGAGTCTCTTTTCCTTTTACAGGTGCTGAAATTGGTGACCATTAACACTGAACCAAAACCAACCATCACTTCTCCTTGTGATGCTTCTCTAAAACACAGGTAAAACATTCCAGCTTTGCTCCCTTCACCAGACACAGACACATCATAGTAAGCATGTAGCCAATGTTAACAAGAAAACACCACCAAAGAGCAGAAAACTGTGATGAGGATCTTTGTTGGCAATGGGAAGAGAGAACAGTGTATAGATAACATCCACTGACATGTACAAAATGGTCACTAAGACATTTCCACAATCAAAAGGTACACAAAACACCTTCAAAGGAACCATTACATGGGACATTGGGTCAGAAAGTATTCTTTATAAGGATGCAAATCTCAAACATGTATTATGTGAAAAACGATAGTCACATGTACCCTTTTAGAGACATTTAGACACTGGAACCCTGAAACACAGACAACTTGTTTTCTCATCTATATGTGAAAAATAACATTAGTTCATGGAAGATCTGGCTTCTCCACCCCATGGGAGAAAATAATAAGAATGGTTTTCAGATGATTTAGAATTTCCTGACATTTCTAACTTTGCTAATAACGATCACTAACTAATAGAACTACAAACATTGTTTGAAAAACATGGAAAGTTTTATTATCATGTTCATTCTATTGGATAGAAAGTGGCAAATGTACATCTTAGATGCTCCATAGTAAAATAATACTATGCTTATGAGAATGTAAACAAATAGTAACTGTCATAGACTATGACCTAGCAAAGGGTCTCTAGAGGATTGCTTGAACAGGAAGGGGAAACCACATATTCTAACACTTAAACAGGAATAAACCTGTTTGTGAGGAAGAGCACAAACCTAAGGGATGTCTACTAATTGTGAGAAGACTCACTAATTCCTTATTGTCTCTTTTATGTCTGAGTTCCCACTGAAGTCTCCTTCTTATGTCCTTAGCAAAGTAAGGTGTGGCAGGTGGTTCAGAATTTAACAATTGGCTATTAGGGATATCCCTATTAATACTGACTCTGGATGTGAGGTTGCAATTAGAAGCAGTGTCTCCCACAAACAATACTATAATTCCAGAATATTATAATCCTGCCAGTCTTGATTGTCCTGGTTGGATGTCCATCCACTTCTTCATCCCTGGAAATCTCATATTTGAGTCCTTGTTCCTTTATGTCTGAGCTTTGGGCTATGCATAGATGTAGTAGAGACTTTTCTTAGCAATGGGGAGGCAGCTGTCCAGTGCAGGGTCTGAGGGACTCCCACCACTATACATGCAAGGCAACCTTGCTTGTGATACTATGAGAATCTCAGAAATATTGTTCAGACATAACGCCTCAAATTCGGTTTGTCTCAAATTTTCTTAATGATCAGTTAGAATTTTTCAAAGATACCATGGAATTGAGTGTCCCTCTTGTTTACTGAATTTAGGGTCCTTGGTATGAGACCTCTTACTCTGCTGACTTTACTTTGAATATACATGTTTGAGGAACTGTCTTTCAGGATCTACACTTGGGTTAGATTTCCACTCTTACGACACTCTGTAGGAAGAGATCACACAACACAGACTAAAATCTATTGGTGCACGTAGAGGTGTATCTGCATGCATAATTTTCAGTTTTCCTCTAGATAAGATTTGGATTCTTATTGGACACAATTAAAAATATTAATTATCGGTGTGAGTACTTGAGTATTTATTTAATATAATGTTTTTAATAATAATACCAAAGGACATATTTTCTTGCATCAAACATTCCATCTGTAAGAGACAGTAACTACTGACTGCAGAGATCTTATACCACAGCCATATACATGTGACTCCAGGAAATCCCCTGCTGTGCAGTAAAGTGTAGGTAGTTCAGCTACAGTGATATGTGGACATAATGTCACTCTATGTCTCATTCCCTAGACATCACACCAACTGCTTTGTATGAAGAGTCTAGGGTGTGTTCCAAAATACAGATTTTTCTGTGTGCAGAGGGTGTGGAAAATCAAATGTGGAATTCATATTTTAATGTGACAACTACTGCCATGCTGACGTCAGTTGAGGTTCAGAAAGCATATTTCATTAAAAAAATATACTCCTGGCTGGACTTGTTAGAGAAATCCAAGAACTGGGAGGCAGAGACAGGTGGATATCTGTGAATTTGAGGCCAGCCTGGTCTACAATGTGAGTTTCTGGGCATCCAGGTCTATGACGTGTAGAAAGACTGTCTCAAAAACATATATATGGCTTACCGGGTAAGAGCTATGTCCACAACTAAAAGGACAAGAAATATTACCATATACACCATCTCGAGAGGTGTAGTGAGAAATAAACTAATGTGGCTTTACAAAAACACAGCATTTCATTATCACAGAGAGAAATGACTCCAATGCCTCTCTGTACTTAGACAGTGAGAAGCAAAGTCACAGAAAACCAGATGTATTTCTTCCCCTTCTCTGAAATAGAGTTCCTGGGCTTGGTTAGGGCTCAGTGGCCCATGCTTGTCCAGAGCTCCTCTGCAGAGAGGTTTGTTTCTGAGCTCATGCAGAGGTCCCCTCACTGTGTCTTCTGCACAATAATGAGAGGCTTTGTCCTCAGTGGTCACCGAACTGAACTGCAAGAACAGGTTCTTGGACCTTTCTTTAGTGATGGAATGATGGCTCTTGAGAGAAGGGTTGTAGACAGTTCCCCACTGTGAGTTATGGTCCCCATCCAGTCTAGGTTCTTCCCTGGAGACTGCCTCATCCAGATCTAGTAGTAACCACTGGTGATCGAGAAACCAGTGACAGAGCAGGTGAGGGACAATGACTGAGAGGGCTTCACCAGGCCAGGTCCTGACTCCTGAAGCTGCATCTGGGACAGGAATCCTTCAAACAAGAGGGTCAGTTCTGTCAATCACAGGTTGTCACAACCCTTCATGGACAAGTGGGAGAAATGGTAACCTCCCACAAGAAAGTTCCAGCAGCCTCAACACCTACTTTTCCTCAGAGGTCAGCCTCCTGTGAGAGAGCTGTGAGCTCCCACAGCCCAGGATGGGATTTCTCTTAGATTTAAGCAATTCATTTGCATGTCAGAAGCCTTCCTTGTCCTTATAATTGAGAAGGGTCGATAGATACTGACTCTCTTTGATTATTACATGTGGTCATCACAGACAGTGGCTTCTTGTTCTGTGAGTCTGGAATAGGAGAGCATGGGGACTATGGGGATAACAGGAAACACATCTTTGAATGACCCCAACTCTACTTCCTAGCCAAACCTCCCCACCTAAATTCTTCCACTCTTGTGTTTTTAAGGTCTTAAGTCAATGCCAACCTTCTTTTTGCACTTGGGTGCCTGAGTTCTTGCTTTCTGATTAGTAAGCCCACACTGCTCATGATTTTGTTCACTTTTCTCACCCATGAGATGGAGTTCCATCTTTCCTAACACTTCATACTCTGCCACTTTGTTTTTGCACAGGGTCCACACCTGTCTCATGGTTGCATAGAGGGACACCCAAAACAGGACATTCCTGAAGCAAGATACCTGAGTCCCCAGATCTAGAGCTCACAGCTCAGCAGGAGGCCCATCTGTCAGTCTCCCCAAAGTGGCCTCAGCTGAATTTAAGATCAATGGCTCCTGTCAATGTTGAGATCAATGGTCAGAAGTTATTCTAGATGAACAAAATAAAATAGGATATATGATGACAAAAGTTCTATGTTAAGTAACAGAATTACCTAAAAATACAAATGGGTTAGATCTGTTCCTGATGTGCACAAGAAAAGGAGAAATATTTACAACCTGTTTACATGTACAGGCTATAGAGTGTGACCACAGTGACTTTCTCTAATCCCAAACACTGTCCTAATCAGAATACCTTAGGCTTTGCCCTAACTCTCATGAGGGAGAAGTCTTGGACCTTCATTAACATTTGATCCTCAGCAGAGTCATTTCTGCAATCAGAGGTGATTTTTAACATTTAGTCCATTTAGACTGTGATATGTAGATACAGAAAAAAAAACAGAACTCTGTTTTCACAGATGTTACAGACATATACAGATGCACGTGCAGAGAACGTTCTGGGAAACCATTAGGTGGGACAGATAGCCCAGAACCATCCCTCAGTTAAGTCTGCACCTGCTCTGCAGTTTCCCTGTTTGCCATGTGTGTTCTTCGCCCTCTACTGGTTCTGAGTGCTCCTGCAGGGAAGTTTGTGTCTGGGTTCACACTGAAGGCCCCTCACAGTGTCTCTAGTACAGTAATAAATGGCGGTGTCTTCTGCTCTTAAGCTGTTCATTTCCAGGTAGACACTGCTTTTGGGATTATCTCTTGAGATGGTGAATCTGCCTTTAACAGACTCTACATAGTATGTTGCATAATTATTAGCTTTGTTTCTAATTTCAGCAACCCACTCCAGCCTTTTCTCTGGAGTCTGGTGGACCCAATGCATATAAGCATTACTGAAAGTGAATCCCGAGGCTGCACAGGAGAGTTTCAGGGACTTTCCAGGCTGCACCAAGCCTCCCCCGGCTCCACCAGCTGCACTTCACACTGGACACTGCAAACACAGAGAATCCTGTTAGCTAACTGACACAAATGTCCACTGCCCCACTCACTCCTATTCAGTATCTCTTCTTCTCTATAAATCACCTTTTAATAGAGCAACCAGAAATACTCAGCACAGTCCCAACTCCATGCTGAACGTTCTATGTTCAGGGCTGATCAGAGAATGGGAGGACCTGTGAGTGCAGAGCTGGGTGCCTCTGTCAGAGCTGTAGCATCAGGGCTGGTTTTCATGAGCAGAGGGGAACATAATTTGCATGTCTTCCTGCTATATCATGAGCTGAGGGATGTGAGCCTTAGATGACACAATTAATGGTACAGATATCTGAGATGAAATAAGGGCCAAGGTGGCATTTATAGAATCTCGTATTACTGATTGGCCTGGGGACTTAGCTCAGTTCGTAGAAAACATTTTTTTTTCAAAGTGGAAGCATGGTGTTTACTTCCATCACTGCATGGATAAAGAAAAGGTGGAAGCAGGAGAATTATATGTATGAGTTATGCTTGGGATATATGAAACTATGTCTCATAAAAGAAAAAGAAGGAAAAAAAGAAGAAAGAGAGAAAGAGGAAAAGTTACTTAGTATTAATGTTAGTCATAAGTAGTAATATAATCTTGCATCTGTACTCTACTGTGGTTTGTCCATATAAACTCTTTTGCTCTTTTAGCAGAAATTATCACATAAACTCATAGGAAATAAAGATATGAAATAGCTAAATATTGTAATTTTAGGGGAGATTTATAAGGTTCAGTAAGTTATGAATGCATACACTAAAATAAATTAACAAAATGGTACAGTATTGCATAGAAAGGGCTCAATGTTTGATCCTTACAGAAATAAAGGAACTCCAGTACATAAACATAAATACTATCTGAGATTATACTTTGGTCAATAATAAAAGCAGATCAAAGACCTATGTGTACCAGTTTGCCCCTCCAGGAGTGACCTCCCAAGCCCACCACGCAGGCCTCCTCCTTTGAATCTGAAAGGCACTCTCAGCTCTTCTGTGACTTCCATATGGTATCAAGTAGGCCTATTTCTTTCCATTCCATATCCTTCTGTCCCACAAATCCTCAGGGACTTGTCTTTCTTTAATCATTAGTGAGCTGTGCACTTTCTCTCTGAGAAGACCCACCTGGCCCTTCAGATACGTCCTTCCCTGCACCACCGGGTAGTCCAGTGCCTCCCTTTCACAAAGCCTTCTCTCCTCCTATGACCTCCCTTCCCTCCCCATCATGCTATTTTTGCCCCTTCCCACATATCAGGCATTCTTCTCCATGGTCTTGCTTCCCTTAACTTCTGAGTAGATATTGTTACTACTTACAGACTCCAGATCCTCCAGGTTCTTGCATCCAAGCCAGACTTCCTGGCTTTTCCAGAACCTTTCATCCCTATGCCCTCCAACTGTGCTTACACCTTTCCCTGCTATAAGAGGAATGCCCATGCCTCTGTCAGGATCTTACAGGCCCGGTGTCTCCTGATTTTAAAAGCCTCATGACTACACACCCAGCAGAGATTTACCAAAGCAGAGAAACCAGACTTGGAGAGATACTCAGGAAGGCAAGGGCAGAGGGAACAATCAAGGGATGTTCTCACACTTGGACAGTGCCTGTTCATGTAAACAGTAGTCCTGTACACCAGTTCCACCAATGAAAATAATGTCTTATCCCTCTCATGACTTAATCTTCTTCTGAACATAGTACAGACTTGCATAAAGATGATTTGAGCAAAAAGAAAGAAAGATTCAACAAACAATTTCAAAGGTAGTAGTCTCAGATCAAAAGGAAATCTTTATATCTGACTCCACTGTGATTAATAGCATCATTAGAAATTGCCATGAAAACTTATACTCTGAAAATCTGGGTAACCCTGAAGAAATAGAACTTCTGAGTTAAGATTATCTGCCAAAATTAAGGCCTTAAAATGTAAATAATGTAAATGGACCCATTATCAATAACTTGATGCTGTTCTTAAAAGTTCACATTAGAGAAAAGCATAGTAGCAGAGAAAGTCACTGTTGAATTATCAGACTTCCAAGGAAGACTACATACCACTTCTTCTTAACTTCTTCTGTAAGATGGAAACTGATTGAACATTTCCAAATTATTCTATGGAGTCAATATTATCTTGATAACTGAAAAATGTAAAGATGCTACAAAAAATAACGACCTACTCATTTCATGAACAAAATTTGCAAAAGTTCTTAACACAATACTTGTAAATCAAATTCAGTCATGCACCACAGAATTTATACATTATAACCAAGAGGGCTTCTTTCTCAAAAGCAAGGTTGGTTCAACATATATCAGTCAGTATCATACACCACATAAATAAATACAAAGATTGAAATGACATAATTATTTTAAATGTTGCTGATAGGTCACTTGGCAAAGTTCAACGTGCCTTCATGAAAAAAGTTCTGAACTCTTTAGGGACAAAGTCATGTGCCACAAAATAAGAAAGGATACATAGAATAACCTATAGCCAAAATTATATTAAATGGAGACAAACTGAAAGAATTTCTTCTAAAATCAGGAACAAGACAAAGACAGCTATACACTATCTTCTCCCATATTTTATATAGTGCTTTTAGTTTTATCTATCATATTTAGACAAGAAAAAGACATAAAATGGATCAGAATATAATGAGAATATGTCAAATTATCCCTATTTGCAGATGACATGATTCTTTACTTGCAAGACCCTACTATAGATAATAGAAAACTCTTGTACCTAATAAATACAGTAATGTTTCAGGAGCACATTTAGCTGTAACATAAAAAGCCAAGACAAGATGTCCTTTCCTCTCCATGCTTATATTAATACTTTCATAGTGATAAAATCCAATGATAATGATACGGGTGATTTTCTAGACAAAGAATTCAAAAGAATGATTATATCTATGTTTACAGAACTCAAAGAGATATGAATAAATTTCAAGGCAGCAGTATTTTCATCAAAAAGGATATCAAAAGATATGAATGAAATGAGGAGAAATACAGGTATGAAAACAACTAAAAAGACAAAGAATTGCTGAAGAAAACAAACTGAAATGATGATGGAAATGAAAATGCTAATAATTCAAGCAACAGAAAGCCCTCACTGGAAGGACTCACCAACAAAATGAACCATGAATCATGTCAAAAACAAAATGAGAATCAAGGCTGGAACATATTGTAGAGGTAAGGAGTTAAGAAAGAACAAGAAGAAAAATTTAAATGTATATAATGAGAACATGGGAATGGTTTGGGATCCCAAGAAGAGACCTAACCAATCTTTTGATTATGGGCTGAGGACATGGAAAAGAATACCACAGCAATGGCATCAGGAATATTTTCAATAAAAACAAAAAAATCTTAAACCCACAGAAAGAAATGGCTATTTAGGTATCCAGAGGGCACTAAAGAACAATTAGGGACATGAAAGATATTTCCCATGATATATTATAGTTTAATAATAAAATCACAGTATAAGGAAAGAGTATTGAAAGGTACAATGGATATCAAACCAGTTATAAAGGCAGGTCCATCAGGGTAATAACTGAAATACAAACAAAAATATTTGAAGTCATACAAGGCTGGAAAGATGTACTACAAGTTCTTAAAGAAACAACTGTCAAGCCGGGCGGTGGTGGTGCATGCCCTTAATCCCAGCACTTGGGAGGCAGAGGCAGGCGGATCTGAAAAGCACAAAGCTACACAAAAAAACCCTGTCTCAAAAAAAAAAAAGAAAAAAAGAAAAAGAAAGAAACAGTTGTCAACCCAGACAACTACATATAAGAAAACTATAAGTAATAATTGAAGGAAAAATCTTTCCACAATAAAAGTTGTTAAAGCAACTTATGATCAGTAGTTCAGCTCCACCGAGAATAATAAATAATGGGATATTTAGCCTGAAGAGAATAAACACACTCACCGTTATACGGAATGAGTAAATAATTTCAGAATATTTAATACAGAGTTCTAAGAAAACACCAGAAACAACACATGTCAGCAGTTATTATACTACTTCCAAAAATAATGCTAAGGATTGATGGTCTTAATATCAAAATAAAAAGTTTCAGACAAGCAGGATGGGTTAGAAAATGGGAGCATTCTTGGTGTTAACTTGAGAAACAGACCTCACCATCATAGGACACAACACCTTAGATTACAGGTTGGAAAAAAACTATTCCAAGCAGATGAAACCAAGAAACAAACATGCATAACTATTACAATATGTGATAGATTTGATGTCAATCCAGAACTTCATAAAAGAGATTGCTTCATACTCAGAAACAAAGAGTCCAATAAAAGAATATTGCATATATAAATTTGCAGCAAATTTCATAAAAGATATACCACCAGTTAAAAAAAATAGAACAGAAAAGACCCAATGTAGTGATGGTGGGTGAATTTTCAATACCCTACTTTCACTGATACACAGTTTATCTGAAAAAAAATACACATTGAAGTTTAATGTCCTGTAAAAGACATGGACCTCACAGATGTCTTCCAAATGTTCCACACATATTTGACACTTCTGCTGACTTTGGGCAAAACTCAGTGTGAAGAGCCTTGAAACTGTGTCTCCATTGTCATGTCCTAACTGTCAATTGCGGAATTCACTTACCACAAGAAAAACTGTCTTCATGGTGACTGAGAGGAACTTTGAGTTGTGTCATTTCTGTTTGGGGAACTTCCCAGGAGAGTGACGTGGATTTTAGGAATTAACTGCATTTATCTGTGTCAGATATTGTGTTTTTCAAGGCAAGGTTTCTAACTGACACAGGAGATGGTCTCCTGAGGCTTGTATGTGGTTAACTGAGAGGAAAAGACTGGCAGTCAAGAAACATCCCTGCTGGCCCCTCTCCGCACCTGCTCTTCAGTCTCTGCACAATTAAGTTATTTTGATTTTCCCTTTTGCTGTCTCATGGCCACAAAAATCTGCCAGTGCTATTGATTATATAAAATTGATGTCATTTGTAAGCCATAATATAGAGTAACAAACTGTGTCCCTCTGTGTTTACTTGATGGATCCTGGTCTCCATTTGATGATTCTCACTCCCATATTGGGGTTGCTATGAAATGTTTATAGACAATACTAAAGACTCTCAGCAATTTCTTACAGGGCAGGAAGATTGTCCTAGCAATCTTGTGTTATTGTGATACATTAGGGCAGAGGTAACACAGAATTTTGTGGGGAATGGAAACTTTGGTTTCCATCGAGAAATGCACCTGTTCTACATTAAGTGGGCCCTATAAAACTTGCATGGGTCCAGCCAGTTCAAACCTAACAACCAAAAATGTCTTAGACTTTCTGTTGATGGTTCCTCCAAATTCATAAGTAAGAAAAGTCCTCTTTCCTTTCTGTCCCAACTCTGCGGCTTATATTTGAAAAAGAGAGTCCATGGTGGTGGGGACAATCTATACATTGCACAGAGGAGAGCAGAGGAGTGATGGGCCTTACAGGAAGAGAAATTTCTGTTCACCTTTTACAAGGTGAAGGAGACACTTACTGAGCATCATGTGATCTGCATGAATCCAGCAAGTATCAGACAAGTCCTTCATCCAAGATCTCAGAGCCACTTGACAGATGTCTTCCCAGTACATTGGAGAGTCCCACTCAATGAAGAGGCCTGAAGTGGAAGACTCTCTGGCCTTCTGGTCAATCCCTGCTTTCCAGATGGAGAAGACAGCGGTGCTTTATGAACTCACTGATATTCCACACAGTATTTTAAATTCAATATAGGTTTGCATAATTTTGAACATAGAACTGGCCTAGGGGATTCATGTTTGCCACAACACATTTCCCATAAGATTGCATCTATATTAAGCACATAACACTCATATTGGTCATAGAGAGAGAATGTCTACTAGAGGAACATGCAAAATAAATGTTCTGAGTGAAAATAACTTATCACTGACATCAATCCATTAAGATTACCAGGTACCACAGCATTTATCCAAAACCAACTTCTCTATAGAATACATGTTACCACCAAGGGACTGCGAGAGATGATGCTGTATCAGTTTATGGGCCATATTCTAAAAGGCATATATATACTTAGAATATAAGTCAGAGCAGTGAGGTTAGGAATGCAGAAAATATGAGACCAGAGAAAAATGTATAATCTCAGAACTCATCTTAAATTAACATGTATGTGCATTGGAATGTTATGTGTGTTCTGTGAAAAATACTTTAACAGTACTTTTAAACAACTTATAAGAATTATACTTACGCCGGGCGGTGGTGGCGCACGCCTTTAATCCCAGTACTCGGGAGGCAGAGGCAGGTGGATCTTTGTGAGTTCGAGGCCAGCCTGGTCTACAGAGAGAGATCCAGGAAAGGCGCAAAGCTACACAGAGAAACCCTGTCTCAAAAAACCAAAAAAAAAAAAATTATACTTACATGGAAATATATGATGGCTAAAAATATCTTTTATATTCTAAGAGGCTAAAACCTTTATTGGATTTTCCAGACAGAGTTAATAATGTATTTTTTGGTCACTTAAGCCTTCAGTCTGCTATAGTACTATGTATTCAGCCAGTTTCTTTAACTTTCCTTTAAGAGAACATTATAATAACCAACTTTACTTGCATTGGATTTCCCACATAATCAACATTTGCAACATAAGAAAATGCAAAGTTCTAACCTAAATCTTGTGCTCTTCTATATTCCTGACTCAAGATTATTGCTTGTGTATTTTTATACATGTTATGACAATCATTTGCTGAAAACAAAATATAGGTTAGAATAAATCTTATAAAATGAATACCAATAATAATTGAGGACAGCATACAGATAATGCTTGATAAACAATAATGTTTGTAGTACTTTTTATTATTTGGGTTATTTGGAGTGATTTAACAAGGCATCACCCTCATACAACTCTCTTAAAGATATCTGTAAAGCATCCCTTCTTCCTTTCCCATGGGATGCTTTATTTGCTGTTCAATACATACAGGGGAAATAACTTTGTTAATGATGTCCATGCATGCATGCATGCACACACACACACAAGAGAGAGAAAGAGATCGAGAGAAAGAGAGAGAGAGAGAGACAGACAGACAGACAGAGATCATCCTATCTTAATGGCAGCCATGTAGGTTAACCCTCACCCTGCTGTTTACAAAGAGATAGTGGATCCTTTGGTTTTCAACTTCACACTGTGCTGTTCCTTGAGCTATGTTTATTTGTCCTAATCTCAGTACTACAATATTCTATAGTCTGTTTGTTCTAAAGTTCTTCACACATAGTCAAGGTCACTATAATAATATCCAGAGAAGGCTCCACCATGAACCAGTACATATATGTTTTTCCTCTTACAGATTCCTGAAATGATCATCATTAATACTGAACAAACACCAAACATCACTTCTCCCCATGACGTTTCCCTGACTCACAGATAAAATGTCCTACCTTTAGCAGAAACAGAGAGTTCCATAGCAGTAAATTTGGAGACAATCTTAACAACAAATCACTAACAAAAAGCAGAAAACAGTGACAAAGAATCTCTATTGCCAAAGGGAATGGCAATAGAACAGAGACTGTAGATGACATCAGCTGGCATGTGCACAATGGTCACTCAGACATTTCCACAAACCAAGGGCACACAAAACATCTTCAAGGGAATCATTACATGGGACATTGGGATAGAAAGAAATCTCTACAAGGATGCAAATCTCAAGCATACATTGTGTGTTAAGTGATAATCACTTGTACCCTATTAGAGACATTCACACATTGGAAGCCAGACCTATAGACAACTTGTTATCCTACCATCTGTGAAAAATCACATAAATTCGTGGAGGATCTGGCTTCTCCTCCACATGTGAGAAAAATAACAAGAATAGTTTTCAGATAACTTAGAAATCCCTGAGATTTCCAACTGAACTAATAACCATCACCAACTCTTAAAATTACAGACATTCATTGAAAAACATGGAAAGTTTTATTCTTGTTTATTCCATCTGATAGGTAACAAATGGATATCTTAGACGGTCCATAGAGAAACAATGCTATGCTTATTAGAAAGTAAATAGTAGTAACTGTCATAGAATGTGAATAGCAAAGGTCTCTAGAGGATTGTTTGAACAGGAGGAGGAAACTACATATTCTGATATTAAACATCCATAAGCCTGCTAGTGATGAAGCATGTGGTGCAGTACTGCACTTCTTACGGTTCGAGGGGCATCTACTAGTTCTGAGAAGCCTCAGTTCTTTTTTTTTTTTTTTTGCAATACAATTAAGTTCTACATATCAGCCACAGATTCCCTTGTTCTCCCCCCCCCCCGCCCCCCTCACCTTCCCCCTAGCCCGCCCCCTATTCCAATCTCCTCCAGGGCAAAGCCTTCCCCACAGACTGAGATCAACCTGGTGGACTCAGTCCAGGTAGGTCCAGTCCCCTCCTCCCAGGCCGAGCCAAGGGACCCTGCATAGGCCCCAGGTTTCAAAGAGCCGACTCATGCAATGAGCACAGGACCCGGTCCCACTGCCTGGATGCCTCCCAAACAGATCAGGCCAATCAACTGTCTCACCCACTCAGAGGGCCTGATCCAGTTGGTGACCCCTCAGCCATTGGTTCATATTTCATGTGTTTCCGTTTGTTTGGCTATTTGTCTCTGTGTTTTATCCGACCTTGGTCTCAACAATTCTCTCTCATATGAACCCTCCTCATTCTCGCTAATTGGACTCCCAGAGATCCACCCGGGGCCTAGTCATGGATCTCTGCATCCAGATCCCTCAGTAGTTGGATGAGGTTTCTAGCACGACAATTAGGGTGTTTGGCCATCCCATCACCAGAGTAGGTCAGTTTGGAGTGTCTCTCGACCATTGCCAGCAGTCTGTTGTGGGGGCATCTTTGTGGATTTCTGTGGGCCTCTCTAGCACTTTGTTTCTTCCTATTCTCATGTGGTCTTCATTTACCATGGTCTCCTATTCTTTGTTCTCCCTCTCTGTTGTTGATCCAGCTGGGATCTCCCACTCACCCAAGCTCTCTTTCCCTCGACCCTCGCCCTTCACTACCCCCACTCATGTCCAGGCTGTTCATGTAGATCTCATTCCATTTCTCTGTCATTGGGTGATCCCTGTGTCTTTCTTGGGGTCCTGTTTTCCAGGTAGCCTGCCTGGTGTTGTGAGTAGCAGTCCAGTCATCCTTGTTCCACATCTAGTATCCTGTTATGAGTGAGTACATACCATGTTTGTCTTTCTGAGTCTGGGATACCTCACTCAGGATGATTTTTTCTAGATCCATCCATTTGTCTGCAAACCTCATGATGTCATTGTTTTTCTCTGCTGAGTAGTATTCCATTGTGTATATGTACCACATTTTGTTTATCCATTCTTCAGTTGAAGGACATCTAGGTTGTTTCCATGTTCTGGCTATTACAAACAACGCTGATATGAACATAGCTGAACAAGTGCTCTTGTGGTGTGGTTGAGCATTCCTTGGGTATATGCCCAAGAGTGGTATAGCTGGATCTTGGGGGAGATGGATTCCCAATTTTCTAAGAAATCGCCATATTGATTTCCAAAGTGGTTGTACAAGCTTGCATTCCCACCAGCAGTGGAGGAGAGTTCCCCTAGCTCCACATCCTCTCCAGCATAAGGTGTCTTCAGTGTTTTTGATCTTAGCCATTCTGACAGGCGTAAGGTGGTATCTCAGAGTTGTTTTGATTTGCATTTCCCTGATGATTAGGGATGTTGAGCAATTCCTTAAATGTCTTTCAGCCATTTGAGTTTCCTCTGTTGAGAATTCTCTGTTTAGTTCTATAGCCCATTTCTTAATTGGACTGTTGGGCATTTTGATGTCTAATTTCTTGAGTTCCTTATATATTCTGGATATCAGTCCTCTGTCAGGTGTGGGATTGGTGAATATCTTTTCCCATTCTGTAGGCTGTCGCTTTGCTTTGTTGACCGTATCCTTTGCCCTACAAAAGCTTCTCAGTTTCAAGAGGTCCCATTGATTGATTGTTTCTCTCAGTGTCTGTGCTACTGGTGTTCTATTTAGAAAGTGGTCTCCTATGCCAATGTGTTCAAGACTACTTCCTACTTTCTCTTCTAGCAGGTTCAGAGTAGCTGGATTTATGTTGAGGTCCTTGATCCACTTGGACTTAAGTTTTGTGCACGGTGATAGATATGGATCTATTTGCAGCCTTCTACATGTTGATATCCAGTTTTGCCAGCACCATTTGTTGAAGATGCTTTCTTTTTTCCATTGTGCACTTTTGGCTTCTTTGTCAAAAATTATTTGTTCATAGGTGTGGGGATTAATGTCAGGGTCTTCAATTCGATTCCATTGGTCCACATGTCAGTTTTAATGCCAGTACCAAGCTGTTTTTATTACTGTAGCTCTATAGTACAGCTTGAAGTCAGGGATCGTGATGCCTCCAGAGGTTGTGTTATTGTACAGGATTCTTTTGGCTATCCTGGGTTTTTTGTTTTTCCATATGAAGTTGAGTATTATTCTTTCCAGGTCTGTGAAGAATTGTGTTGGTATTTTGATGGGGATTGCATTGAATCTGTAGATTGCTTTTGGTAAGATTGCCATTTTTACTGTTAGTTCTGCCTATCCATGAGCATGGGAGATCTTTCCATTTTCTGACATCTTCTTCAGTTTCTTTTTTCAGGGACTTGAAGTTCTTGTCATATAGGTCCTTCACTTGCTTGGTTAGTGTTACCCTAAGGTATTTTATGTCATTTTGTGAAGCCTCAGTTCTTAAGTATCTCTGTTGGTTCTGAGCTCCTCTGCAGGGAGGTGTGTCTGAGTTCACACTGAAGTCTCCTTCCAATTTCTCTGGCACAGTAGGACATGGTTGATAGTTCAGATTTTTAAAGAAGTGGCTACTGGAGATATCCATATTAATATTGACTCTGGATTTGAGGTTCCAAATAGAAGCTGTGTTTCCAACAATCAATACTATAACACCAGCATATTCTAATCTTTTTTTTTTTTTTTTTTGATGCTGCTGTATCCCGTTAATGGGATAGTTGGTTACAGGGAATCTAGAGACAGAATATTTGAGGGACAGGACCCGTGAGTGTTTCACCAGAACAGACAAGAATCCCGCCGCTACACCTGGGAGAGGACACCCAAGAACACTGAACATTATCACTAGTCACACACACTATGAGACACATGCTCAGCTCCCTTTCCTTAAACCCTGTGACACTCACTTCAGAGAACAGACACCAGACAGAACAACAGTCCCAGGACATACATACTTTGATGGACCCTCGCATGAGAATGAGATTGGAATTCATCAGCCTAGAATTGGGGGCTGCTCTAAATGAGGGCACCTATATAGGAGATAAGTGGGTAGCAGATGTCAGGTCAATTGTCCCGCTAAGACAATTATTTACCTTGAGTTTCTTGAGGAACTAGAGGTAGAAACCTCAGGGATATTTTCTTTATCCCAACCTTGTTTACCTACTCCCGGACAAATGAGATATGATGTGAATCCTGCCATCCAGACATTATTCTGTGAATATTAATATGACCTCCTCTCCTTTGTTCCTTCATCAGCCTATGCCTCCCCCCATGTCCACTTTGCACTGTTGAGTCTGAGGTGTGGCTGTCAGTAGACAGTCCTTATAACTGATGACATTCTGTGGGTCTTGGCTGGCCTGGAAGGATGTCCATCTGATTTTTTTTTTTTTTGGTGTTTTGAGACAGGGTTTCTCAGTGTAATTTCTGGTGACTGTCTCAGATCTTGCTCTGCAGACCAGGCTGGCTTTGAACTCACAGAGATCCACCTGGCTCGGCCTCCTGAGTTCTGGGATTAAAGGTATGAGCCACCAATGCCTGGCTCCATCCAATTCTTCATTCCTGGACATCTCATATTTTATAAGTCCTTATATCCTTATACCTGATCTTTGGGCTACAGCGGTCCATGGTGGAAACAGTGAAGGGGCCACTGTTCAGTGCAGGTTCTGAGGGTTTCCCAATACTGTGCACACTCTGCCACCTTCTTTGTGATGCTGGGAGAATTTTTAGATATTATGTCTCATTTTGGGTTTGTCTCAAATTTTCATAATGGTCAGAGAATTTCACAAAAGTACCACAGAAATGAATGTCACTCTTGTTACACTGAATCAGGGGCCCATGTTGAGAGAACACTTACTCTGCTGATTTTACTTTGACTATGTGGGTGAGGCACTCTCTTTCAGGGTCTGCACTTGAGTTAGATTTCCATTCCCATGACACTCTATAGGAGGATTTGATCACAAAACACAGACCAAATTCTAATGGTTCAGGTTCAGATTTATCTGCACGTATAATTTTCAGTTATCTTCTAGGTCAGAAATGAATTATTCTCTGACACATTTAAAAATACTAATTAACAATGTGAACATGCATATGCTGGGGATGTCTTTCTGTATGCTGTGAATGTGTTGCTCTGATTGATTGATAAATAAAACACTGATTGGCCAGTAGTCAGGCAGGAAGTATAGTATAGGAGGGATAAGCAGAGAAAAGAATGCTGGGAAGTGGAAGGCTGAGTCAGGAGATGCTGTCAGCTGCTGCCGCCATGAGAAATAAGATATAAAGTACCAGTAAGCCACAAGCCATGTGGCAACTTATAAATTAATAGAAGTGGGTTAATTTAAGATATAAGAACTAGATAGCAAGAAGCCTGCCACGGCCATATAGTTTATAAGTATTATAAGTCTCTGTGTGTTTACCTGGGTCTTAGTGGCTGTGGGCCCCAGAGGAACTGGAAAAAACTCCAGCTACATGAATATTTATTTAATATGATATTTTTAATCCTAATACCAAGTGATATATGTTCTTACACAAAATATTCAATCTTTGGGAGGCAGTAACCATCTTATAGCACAATTCTTGCATCTCAGCCATACATAATTGACTTTAGAAAATCCCTTCCTGTGCATTACAGGGAAGGTAATGCAGCTGCAGTGATGTGTGGTTACCATGTCATTCTATGTCTCATTCTCTAGGTATCATAGCAATTGCTGTGTGTGAACAGTCTAGGATGTGCTCTGAAATACAGATGTTTCTGAAGGTGGAGATGTGGACAATCCAAAGTGGGATCACTTTTTTATTGTGAAAACTATGGCCATGCTGAGGCCAGCTGAGTTCCAAAATGCTGTTTGTTTTCAATTTCAAAATGTTGAATTGTGCTATAAGATGGTTACTGCCTCCCAAAGATTGAATATTTTGTGTAAGAACATATATCACTTGGTATTAGGATTAAAAATATCATATTAAATAAATATTCATGTAGCTGGACTTTTTTCCAGTTTCTCTGGGGCCCACAGCCACTAAGACCCAGGTAAACACACAGAGACTTATAATACTTATAAACTATATGGCCGTGGCAGGCTAAAAAAATAAATATTCCCAAGACCAGATTGATCACTCAGCTTGTGACTAAGTACACAATCAAAAGGACAAGAAATATTACCATATAGATCATCTTGAGGGGTGCTATGAGTGAGAAATAAACAGTTGTGACTTTATAAAACACAGTGTTTCAGAATCAGAGTGAGAGAGAGAGAGAGAGAGAGAGAGAGAGAGAGAGAGAGAGAGATGACTGCGAAACCTCTCTGCCCTTATGGAGTAAGAAGTAAAGTCAGAGAAAACCAGGTATTTTTATTTCTCTGCTCTAGAGTTCCTGTGCTCAGTTAGGACTGAGCTCCCCCTGCTGGTCCTGAGCTCCTCTGCAGGGAGGTTTGTGTCAGGGCTCCTGCTGAAGTCCCCTCACTGTGTCTCCTGCACAATAGTAAGTGGCTGTGTCCTCAGTGGTCACGGAGTTCAGCTGCAGGAAGAACTGGTTTTTGGATGTTTCTCTAGTAATGGAAATGGGGCTCCTCAGGGATGGGTTGTAGACAGTTTCCCCACTGTGAGTTATGTACCCCATCCAGTCTAGGTTCTTCCCTGGAGGCTGCCTGATCCAGATCCAGTAGTAACCACTGGTGATCGAGAAACCAGTGACAGAGCAGGTGAGGAAGAGTGACTGAGATGGCTTCACCAGGCCAGGTCCTGACTCCTGAAGCTGCATCTGGGACAGGAATCCTTCAAACAAGAGGGTCAGTTCTGTCAATCACATGTTGTCACAACCCCTCATTGGCACATATATGAAATGGTAACACTCACCAGGTATGGATGTCACCAGGCACAGAATAACTGATAGTCTCATCTTCTAGGATACAACTCCTTTTCCTCAGAGGAGGTCTGTCTCCTGTAGAGAGACGTGAGATCCCACAGACCAGGAGGGGATTTAACTTAGAGCTAGGTGATTCATTTGCATGTGGGGAGCCAGCCTTGTCCTTATGAGGAGGGTGGATATTGACTCCCTTTGATTATTACAACACAATCATCACAGACTTTGGCTTCCTCTTCTGTGAGTCTGAAATAAGAAAGCATGAGGATTACAGGGATCGTAGGAAACACATCTTGGCATGACCCCTCCTCCTCTTCTTAGTCCAACCTCCACACCTACGTTCCTCTGCTCCTGTTGAGCTAAGTAATGTCTATAAAGCCACATTTCATACTTCAGCACATGGGTCGCTTATGGCTATCATAGCTTAAAATGGACAGGGGAGCATGTATACTTAAATAGTATGGAGACATTCTCCTCTTACAATGTAACCCATTCAAAAAATTATGGGCCCTGTGAGAATATAAATAGATACTAGGAGCTTATTCTCCTGAATTAAAGTAATATTAGGATTATTTTTTTTATTTTGCAATACAATTCAGTTCTACATATCAGCCACGGATTCCCTTGTTCTCCCCCCTCCCGCCCCCCTCACCTTCCCCCCAGCCCACCCCCCCATTCCCACCTCCTCCAGGGCAAAGCCTCCCCCACCGACTGAGATCAACCTGGTAGACTCAGTCCAGGCAGGTCCAGTTCCCTCATCCCAGGCCGAATATTAGGATTATAATATGGGCAGATCTGATGCAATAAATGTGAAAGTGAGCAGGAGTTTTCCTTAAATACATCACATATAGATTTCTAGCTTTTCTTATGATTCTACCTTTATGCTGTGGAATATTTTCCCTTCTCCTGTGGCTCGTTCCTGATCATAGACCCCCACCCCCAGTAGGTTTCTTCTGTAACTGTGCACAGTAATGGATGGCAGAGTTCTCAGATGTCAGACTGCTGAGCTCCATGTAGACTGTGTTGAATATTGTGTCTGCATCTAGTTTGGCTCTGTTCTGAAATTTCTGTCTGTAGTTAGTTTGGCCAATAATTGGGAGAATCCATTCAATCGTTTCTGGCTCAGGTCTAGGTCCTGCCTCACCCAATTCATGTAGTAAATAGTGAATCTATCTGAGTAAAAGTCCTTGCAGGAAAACTTTATTGAATATCCAGGAATCCTCAGTCTAATTTCAGACTGCTACATCTATGTAGCTGATGTTTTCCTGGTCCTGCCCAGCTCCAGAGGCCCTGCAGCTGCTTGGACCCAAGTAAATACACAGAGGCTTATATTAATTAAAACTGCTTGGCCTTTAGCTCAAGCTAACTATTGACTAGCACTTACACTTGAATTAACCCATAATTCTTATTTATGTTTAGCCACGTGGCTTGGTACCTTTTCTCAGTTCTGCCTTGACATCTTACTTCCTCTGTGTTTGGCTGGCAACTCTTGACTCTGCCTTCTCTCCCCAGAATTCTCCTCTCTGTTTGTCTTTCCTATGCTTCCTGCCTGGCTACTGGCCAATCAGCATTTTATTTATTAATCAATCAGAGCAACACATTCACAGCATACAGAGCAATGTCCACAGCACATCTGAACCTAGGAGTGGACATCACATGTATAAAGATGCCATGATCACTTCAGTCCCTGGCTCCCCAAAAGCCCTGCTCCTAGTAATGCACTTATCAGGAGCTGATGCCACCACGTAGAGGATAATCTGGTTCAGCCCACAGTGAGAACCTGTGTGCACTGTGGACAAATGAGAACTAATGTGATACTGTTGGTTGTGTGAATATCATTGAATTTATAATCACAAACTCTGTAATTTGCAAAATAATGAGGTATAGTATTTCTTAGATCAAGACCTTATCCTTTTTGAGAAAGAACAGAGTTTTTCTATGTTAGTCAGTTGGAGTGTGAGATTCAAGAACTAAACCTGCCTGCAGATGTGCATTCCCTGCTTCATCCTGGCATCTGTGTGGATAGAGATCTTTCATCCCAGTGAGAATCTAGTCACTACATTAGAGTTCAAAAAAGTGAACCACACTTCAAGGGTTCTAAGGTCTTGTTTCTCTTCATTGTAATGTGGATGGTGATGCTGAGTAAATATTTCAAGGATGAGTAATGAGCTGTAATTGAAAGATTTTCTCCATGAACCATAGTCTTTTCTCCATGGGCTGTTAGATCAAGCTTTAGCAGTGACCACTGGTGATGAAGTGAGTTGCAAGGGACAGCACAAGTGATGGACAGGATCCACAAGTGATATACAATTGAATTTTCCAAATCATCCATCTTGATGCACTTGAGGCAAAAAACTCACAGCACTAGGAAGAGGAACAAATGTAATACTTAGAGAAAAATTCCCACCTTGTGGGAGCCCGTTCTCGGGTTCCTCGTGGCTTTACCCAGCAGGTCCGAATAGGGGATGATTAGGACCACGGGCCTGAGTGCAGGTGTCTGAGATGGTCTGCACTTGGCTGTGCTGGGGGAGGAGGTCCTTTGCTCCACCCCTTGGCGGCTCTATAAAAACCCTGGGGCAGAGACAGTCGGGGCCCGTTGGAAAAGGTTCCAGGCCCTCTTGAGGCTATCCTTTATTTTCTATCTGTTTATCTCCGCAAGATTCTCCGCAATAAATCCTTCTATCTAATATTTCCTGCTGCTTGCACTCAAGAAAACTCTGGGGAACTGTGGGGGTGTTGGGTAAATGCCACACACCACCTACATGAAATATTTTCATATTTGAGAAGTGAACAGAATTTAGGGAAATTTGGACTGTGATTCAAAATAATGTTTTGCTAATTCAGCATTTGTGTCATGGATGAGCTATAAATTTGTATGTAAATACTTAAAAGAGGTTATTAGTCCCTTTGCCATGCATCTTTCTAGGTGGAAAATTCTGTCTGTGTCCTTAGACTTCTTTCTTCTCTGTTTGGCTCTAGATTCCCCAAGCACAGTATGATCTTATTTATGTAATGTAATGGCTAATGCTTTATGAAGACTTAAATTTATTTACTATAAGCATAGTGAATGACAGCTGTGGAGCTAGATGACCCACCTCCAGCTCCAAAGAGTTGGTGAGCTAATACCAATGTATATGACCCATGTATACCTGCACAGAAATACATGTGGATGTAGGCACATGTGTTAACCCCTAAGTATATGCTGCACATCAGGTTGTGTAAGTGTCAGCATGATCAGGAGTAAAGTGAATTTCACTCATATATAATTTTGTCCTATATGGAAAACTTTTCAGTGCATCATGATGCTTAATTTTCCATTTCTGTATGTAAGTGCTTTAACTACATTCTATATTCAAGGCCTGCTGTAAAGGGGGGATAGTTGAAGCCAAGCTCACATACACATATGTTGTACCTTTTAGATGCTTTTGTGTGCATGATGTTTCTTCTTATCATTGTTGAAATAGTCTTCTGTTATTGATTCTACCTAAAGAAAGCCTAACATTTACAATACAACCTGAGCCTCTGGATTCTCCCCTGGATGAAAAACTTTGAGGGACTTGAACCTGTTTATGAGGAAAAGTAGCTGGTTAGAGGCCTTTGGTGTAGTGATAAGATTCAATGAGAATTAGCTACAAACATTTATATCATATTGACCACAACTCTTCTTCACTATTGGTATATTTTAAATTCATTGAAAAGACTTACTATGTTAGAAGAAGAACCTAAATGCTTATTAGAAATTGTATTGCATGCTGAATGTTTTGCACAAGCAACGACATCATTGTTAGCATAGGTTTTCCATTTTAAGATCACTCAGTTCTTCATACTTGTTTGTGCTCATCCTAACAGAATGAATGTTACTTAGTAATAAAGTCCTAGAGCACCACTCTTCTTTAGTCAATATTGTCACTGATTCTGTCTTACTATCCTTACCATCCCAATTTACAAACAGCCTACATACCCCCAATTGATAACACTATCTGAAACTTTTTTCAAGATTATGAAATAATTTGTTTCAGGCATTCACAATTCTTCATCATTTGCATGTTTATTTATTCAGGATTTCCTGGGACCTTGTAAGATACTTTGTTCTTCCCTCTGTCTTTATTTACATCTGTCCAAAGGCTACTGATTGGCATGATCTAACTTACAATCATGGTCCATTTCTACAGCAAAATTTCAACAAACCAAGAATCAGTAAAAACCGTAGTTCTACAATGTCCTGATAATTTTAAATTGGGTACTAAACCATTTCCTTCAAAGAATCTACCCACAGAGAGATCAAATGACATCTATCAAATGGATACTACTAAAATCCCAGAATTTGGTAAGCAAAAAATGTTCATCTGTCTATAGATATTTTCTCAATCATGACATGGGCCACCACTCATCCTGAGGAATCTGCTATTCATGTCATATTGAAGGCTTGCTTTGCCTTTTATGGGCATCCCTAAGATAATCCAAGCTGATAATGCCTTTCATTCATATCTCATAAAATCTAAATGTTTTATAACATTTTATTGTTTCTTACAAAACTGGAACATCAGGATGAACCATTTAGAACACAAACACTGTATTGTTAAATTTTAGATTATTACATGGTAATAACCTTAGTCTAGTAGAGATTCCCCCTTCTAATTATTCAAAGGACAAGATATTGTTATCTCCTGTTTGGTAATCCAGGTTAAACTTCAAAGGTTAGAAAATGGGTCATGTTAATGTAGGGGGTATAGGGAAAAATCTATTCTCAGTTATGAACAAAAAAATCTCAAATTAAGAAAAATAATTTTAAAAGGTACAGGGTAAAGATTTTGTGGCCTTTCAGAATCAGGAAACACAGTCAGCACATGTGGTAGTTTGAAAAAGAATGGCCTCTATATTATGATAATTAATCATCAGAGAATAGAACTCTTTGACAGGATTAGAAGAGTAAGTGTGGTCTTGTTGGAGAAAGTATGTCTTTGGAGGTTGGATTTGAGGATCTAAAATCCTTGAGAGGTCCAGTCTTTCTCTCTCTACCTGTGATCAGGATGTATCTTGGCTACTGACCAAATGTCAGGCATGCCACAATGTTCCCTGCCATGATAATAGAATAATCCTCTGAAACTCTAAGCAAGATCCCAATTGAGTGTCTTCTCTTACAATGGTGGCCTTGGTCATGGTGTCTCTTCACAGTAATTGAACGTTGACTAAGAGTGCATTTAACTTTAGCACAGCAATAGTCCTACTTCTTAATAATCATTTTCTGTGTTAGTTACTATCTGCATTGCAGGGACAAACTGTAAGACAATAACAGCTCCTAGAAGAAAGGATTTATTTTTGTTCATAGTTTGAGCTACAGTCCATCATGTCAGTTAATTCATGGAGTCAAGACCTTAATGTAGTGAGTCACATTACATCAACATTCAAAGGCAGAAATTGATAAGTGCTTATACTTATGATCTTATCTTATTTGTATTTGGCCCAGGACAAAAACCTATAGGAATAGTGTGGGCAGTGCTTAGGGTGGATCTTCCTAACCCAATTTACCTAGTCTAGAACTTCCTTCACAGAACTTTCCTGAGCCAAAGCCAAATAATCCTTCAAAGGAATGCCCAAGACTCATTTCCCAGATGATTCTGGGTCTGATTAACTTAACAGTCAATATGAACAAAAATCATAGGATTCAGAAATTGCTTTTTCTTCTTAAAAAACTGAAGTGAGACATATGAGAATGGCTGAGAATGGTGCCAGAATGAAGGAACACATCTGCTAGAAGTCTAATTGGTCATATCTGAGCCTGGAATGTACCTCAGGAAGAGGAAGGGAAGTTTTAAATTTGATAAGATTCTGGGGTCCAGCAGCTTGGTCAGCCCTCACTTTTGGTTTCAAATCTCAAACTCTATTCTAGACAGGAACCCCACTGTCATTATTTCCAGAATCACACTGAAATCTCCATGCTTTCCTGAGTTTTCTTAGGATCTCATATTCCACACTTTATTATATTTTAGCAAAATCAAAAATAATTTTATATGAAAAGGCATTGCAGTATAATATATGCCATAAACATAGAGAAGTTTCAAAGAAGAAAAGAAAAGAAAAAACCCTTTTAGATAGAAGGGAAGCTGTTGCGTCTCTCTATCTCTACCACCAGCTTGCTACCAAGTCACGTAACAGAGACTTATTATTCATTATGAAAGATTATCCAATAACTTAGGCTTGTTTCTAACTAGCTCTTATATCTTAAATTAACCTCTATATTTTAATGTACATTCTTTTACAAGGCTTGATTATCTTTACTTTGTAATGCCCATGCTGCTTGCTCTGTGTTCCTGGAATCTCCCTGCTTCTTCTTTCCAGCAGCCTCTGTGCTTGGAAGACCTGCCTAGCTATTGGCCATTCCACCTTTTATTAAACAAGTCACAGTGACATATTTTTACACAGTGTAATCAAAAATCTCGCAACAGGGAGCCAGTAATCCACAGAGGAGAGAGTTACTGTGTCTCACCAGCCTGTAAGAGTAGGGTTAATGTGACAGGCTCTTGATAGAGGTCCACCAGGGGGAGGACAATACTGAAACAAGACTCAGTGGCAGGAAGGGAATCATCAGGAAGAAGGACAATATAGTTCACAGAGACCTGGGCAATGAGAGCTACAGCTCCCTGTTCAGCAGGTGATCACCTGCTGGTCTCCACAAAGGGGTATGTGATGTTAGAACAGAAGTTGGCTGTTGAAACATTAGGAATATGGATGCCTAGAGCAGATGAAAGAGACAAAACTTAAGTTACAGGGAAAGAATTATTTATTTTATTACATATTTATGATATAATTCTAAGTCTTGTTTTATCATGTTTTACCACAGACAGCCCTCTGCCTTATGTGCTCCACAGAAGCATTGTAATACATTTTTGATAATTTTACAAGGAGAAATACACTTTATGAATATTGAGTGCAGATATTAAATTGAAGAAATTGGTTTCAAGGATGTAGCTTAGTGTAGATTCACAGAAAACAACTGGTGTGTAATACCCAGTATTGGGAAACAAAGCTGCACATAATCTATAGAGTATTATTTTTCTGCAAATAATTTTTAAATATTTGAACTTTGAGTTTTATTATTATATGGTGATACTTTATTTGTACTGAAATGTGATTTTATTTGTATGTTAATAAATAAAGTTACCTGGGGTTGGTTCATAGCTAATAGCAAGCCATAGCAGAAGCTGGGCGGTGGTGGTGTATGCCTTTAATCTCAGCACTTCGGAGGCAGAGCTAGGCGGATCTCTGTGTGTTCAAGGATACAGCCAGCATGGAGACACATGCCTTTAATCTCAATACCAATCTTAGAAGACCTGGAGGTCTGTATAGACAGGCAGTGACGAGGATGTCATGTGGTTGGGTTTACAACCAATGAGAAGGCAGAACAGAAAGTCAATGAAAGGACAGACACACAGGAAGTAGGTCTCTTTGCTGAGGGGAAGGACAGCAGCAGCAGTAGGGTAAGAAAGGGTTTTTAGCTCTTAGCTATTGCTTTGACCTCTTGGGCTTTTAACTCTGCAATTGGCTCTGTGTTTGTTATTTAATAAGACTGTTCATCTACATTATTAGTCTTGTGTGGGCTCTCTTTCATGAAGCTTTTTTCCACATCAGGTCACTCATTTCAAATATGCTCAAAGTAATAAATTAACATGTCTGTGAGTACATAGAGAAATCTAGGGCCTCCATTCTAGCATCCTGCTCTGATGTTCTTCCCTGTCTCCAGTCTGCCCCCTCCTCAGCATGTGACACTCTATACTGATTGAGGGGTAAAATTCAGTATGAAGAGCCTTAAAATTGCCTCTCCATGAGACAAGATTCTCAGGTCCTAGGGTTCCAATTGAGGAATTCATTCTACTATGAGATAAACTGTCTTTATGGTGACTTAATTGGGTTTTCAAATTGAGTCCTTTTTGTTTCTGTAATATTCCCAGGAGAGTGACATACATTTGAGGAACTAACTGCAGTGATCTCTGTCAGATCTTGTGTCCTTCAAGGCAAAGGTTCTAACTGACATAGGACATGGTTTCTTGGACTTGTATGTAGTTAACTGAGAGGAATAAACTCTGGGTAGAATCAAGAAACACCCTTGTTGGCCCCTGTCTGCACCTGCTCCCCAGGCTCTACACAACGGATTTATTTAATTTGCTTCATTTTTGCTGTCTCATAGCAATAAGTTTTAGCAATGTTATTGATTATGTGAACTTGTTGTCATTTATAAGCCATAATATAGAATAGTGGATTGTGTATGTCTGAGTTTACCTTGATGGAACATAGTCTCCATTAGATTAATCTCTGTCCCATGTAGTTACGCATAGTGTCTCAGAAATACTTTATAGATAAGGAAAGCCACCCTATCAAATCTGTGTTTTTATGATACATCAGGGCAGCCATAAGATGGAGTTCTGTGGAGGATGGAAGCTTTGGCTGTTTTGGAGAAATCCATCCTGTCCATAGAGAAGTCACCCTGAGAAACTTGAAGTCACCCTGAGAAACTTGCATTGGTCCAGACAGTTCAAGTCTAACAGCAATCCAACATTCATACCACTCTTAATATTTTTGTTGATAGTTCCCCAAATTCAAAGTGAGAATTGCTCTTTCTTTCTATCCTGACTCTGTGGTTTATATTTGAAGTCCCTGATGCTGTTGATATCTTGTACATTGCACAGAGGACATCTGGAGGACATCAGACATTAGAGAATAAGAAATTCCTGTCCACAATACCTGGTGAGGAGAATCTTCCTGAGTATCATGTGACCTGTTGGAAAAGGCCCAGAGTAAGATAAGGAAGGATTATGATGAACTGTGAGAATAAATTCCAGGAGGAAAATAAATGTACCAGCATGAAAATAAACACCCCAATAGGCTCTCAGGCTGAAGTGCTCACATGTATGAGAAGAACGATGACAAACTAAAAACAAATTATTGAACTTTGTCATTGGGTCTTATTTACACAACTTTCTGACTTTGATCTGACTCAAAAGTGTGTTTAAACCACAGAATCCCATTGTGTGATGGAAATTTTGAAAATGTAATCATTCTATCAATGGCAGAGACATTTCTGTTCCTGAAAGTGACATTATGCATTTGTATAACATGAATATGAGTTTTCCTAATTAAGAATAACAAAAACAAAAACACATACTGGTATACAGAGACAGAAATGATTAGACACAGACTCCACAAACATAACAGAGCCAAAAATCAAGAGAGATCTTAGGTGGCCTTGCTGGATCTAAGAACAGAGAAAGTGTATGTGTGTGTGTACGTGGAAGAGGTGTCCTGTGCCGTACAGTGATGTCTCTTCTCTGTGTCTTAATGTAATGCAAAGCTGTAACCTGTGCCATCAAAGATGTAAACCTCAGGAATAACTGGTCCTTAATTGTGTTTCTGGAAGTGGAAATGAGGCTGATAAAGGATGGGTTTTATTTTGTGACTCCACAATAATTTCATTTCCCAGCAGTGTACCCCCTTTTCCAAAGCTTGTAAAATTCAGTGTCAATAAATTTCAGCTTGTGGTAGAATATTCTGTCATAGACAGCTCATGTGAGGACAGATCCTATGATGTATTTATGAGGCCAGATCCAGGTACCTATAGCCCTTGACAGTCACCACACTCGAAACTTATCAAGAACCAATGGGCAACACACATGACCCAAACCTTGGGAAGCTGAAACAGAAAGAAAGGCAGAGCCAGCAGTATTTTTGTCTTAGGGTTTCTATTGCTGTGAAGAGACATGATGTGTGGTGATATTTTAATTGTGCTGAAATATGATTTTATTTGTATGTTAATGAATAAAGTTTGCCTGCAGATCAGAGGTCATAACGAGCCATAAAACAGAAGTCAGGCAGTGGTAGCACATGCCTTTAATCCGATCACATGGCAGGCAGAGTCTCTGTGTGGTAAATGACACAGCCAAGTGTGGTGACACCATGCGTTTAAATCCCAGTACCAACAATAGAGACCTGGAGGTCTGTATAGAGAGGCAGTGATGAGGAAGTGATGTGGCTGGGCTTAGAGCCAATGAGAAGGCAGAACAGGAAGGCAATAAAAGCTCAGTTTAGACAGGAAGAAGCTCTCTCTGGGAAAGCTACAGCGTGGTAGTAAGTTAAGGCAAGTTGTGGCTATTCACTATTTCTCTGATCTCTTAGGCTATTACCTCTGTATTTGGCTCTGTGTTTCTTATTTAATAAGACTTTAGAAATTCTTCTACAATAATGACCAAAGAAACTCTAATATTGAAAATCGTTTATTTGTGGTTAGCTTTTATTTTAAGAGGTTTAATCTTTGCTCATCATCAAATAGAAATGGTCCTAGAGAAGGAGCTAAGAGTTCTGTACCTTGATCTGCAGACAACAGAAAGTTAATTGTGACACTGGTCATATCTTAAGCATTGGAGAGCTCAAAGTCCTTGCACATGGTGACACATTTCCTCCAAGAATGCCACACAAACTACAACACAACTACACCTCCTAATAGTACCACTTCCTTTGGGGGGCATTTTCTTTCAAACCATCACAACAATCTTCTAGACCAATCCTTTCCTTCTCCAGGTGCCTCAGCCCTGTGTGAGCAGAGACTTGTGTACTCCCCTCCACTGAAGATGCAAATTTTTCCCTGGAGATCAGAAGAACGATTGAGTTTTGAGACCTCTGTATTTACAGGTGGAGATGCCAGAGCTCAGGTTCTTCTGGGTCTTCCATGAGGTCTCCTAGAAATTTCTTCTTAATCTCACATAGAGTATAAATCTGTGATGGGTTATCATATGCCCAATGTAAAATACCTTGTTTAGTAAGAGATAATGCTACTAATAACCAGATAACCAAATGAAAGATTCAAAAGGAGATAATTTTTATAGCACATAGTAAGTTTATGTTATTTTGTAAAAGAAAACAAGAAAATAAAATTAAATTTCTTCCTGAATTCCTAATACAAACTACTTAAAATACATTTTTTAGGGAATACTGTGATTTAAATAACACCTCTAGGTGGTAACTATACAAAATTAGCTCTCATAGGCTTGGAATCAAATTATAATGAATCATTTGCTTCTTCTGGGCAGAAGGCAAAGTATAATAAATTTTCTACAGCATATCTCAGTCTTAGGAACCCTTTTCAATCTTTCAGTCTTTCAGGACTGTCTTTGGAGATCTCTCCCATATGTGCTATGAGGTTCCTGAGTAATTTAATATGGCTTGCCCAACAGATGTTAGAGAAATGTAGCTAAAGTTTTCCTGCCTAGCCAATGGCCAATCAGTGTTTTATTTATTGACTAATCAGCAACACATTTGCCATACAAAACATCCCACAGCAGAGAAATACTTGAATCAAATTCTTAGAGCCACTTGACAGACGCTTTCCCAGTACATTGGAGAGTCCCATTCAACACAGAGGCCTGAAGTGGAAGATCCCCTGCCTCATGGTCAATCCCTGCTTTCCATTTGGAGGAATACAGGAGGATATATTACAAAATTACTGGTTTTTCATACAGTATTTTACACTCAATATAGATTTACATTATCTTCAACATATAATTGTTATAGGATTAATGCCTGCCACAATGTATTTCCCACATGGTTGCATACATATTAAGCAAATGACATTGATGTTTATCATGGAGGAATGTCTGCTAGAGGAGAATGAAAAGTTATTGTTCTGAGCTAAAGTGTCTTCTTATTGAATCAAACCCTTGAGATTACCAAGTACCCAAGGTCTTCAATGCTGGTTGTTATTCACACTATATTCAAAACCCCATGCTTTATAGAAGTATGACCACCAGCTACCCAAAGGACTGTGTGAGAGATGATGCTATATCAGTGTAGGTCAATGTTCTGTAAAGACTTTAGAGTGTAGGTCAGAGTACTGAGACTGGGAAGGCACTAAATATGAGACTAGAGAATATTGCATAATGCATAATTTCAGAACTATTAACAATTATCATGTAATGCATTGTGTCAATCCATGAGTTCTGTGAAAAATATTTTAATAGCACATTTATCCAGCTTACAGGAATTGTACTTTTGTGGTAATACATTTTGATAAAAATATCTCTTATCCTTGAAGAGACTGAAAATTTTGCTGGACCACACAGCCATAGTGAATGATACACTTTCAAATTATTCAGAATGTGATATTACTGTGTACTCAGTCTGTTTAACCTGCCTTTAAGAGAACATTGTAACACCCAACCTTACTTGCCTAAGATTTCCCATATAACCAGCTTTTACACAATGAGATAATGCATAGCTCTAACCTTATTTTGTGTGCTCTTCCATGCTCTTGAATCAAGACTGATACATATGATTGTATGTATGTTATAATAACCATTTGATGAAAACATAAACTATAGTTTTCAATAAATTTTATAAAACAAGTATCCAGAATAGCTGAAAATAATATGCAGATATTGTTTGAATAAAAAGATGTTTGTAGTACTATTTATAATTTGAGTCAGCTGAAAAAGTTATTAATCCCTAGTAAAATTCTGTTAAAGATTTATGTCTAATATCCCTAATTCTTTCCTGATGTGATGTATTTTGTGCTGTTCAATAAATACAGAGTAAAGATCTTTGTTAAGGACAGACACAGACAGAGACAAAGAAGTGGGCTCAGGGAGACAGAGAAAGAGGTGCAGAGGAAGAGATGGAGATAGAAAGAGAAATTCAGACTCCCACAAGAGGGACAACAGAAGACACCACAGGAAGACTCAACTAGGCCATTCAAAACTGGGCTTGCTCTTGATTGAGTGATGTCAAGGAGAAGTGCTTTGATTGATCTCCTTATTGTGATGTGGAAACAATATTGATGAATCTGAGTTTGGTGTCAATGTGTCAAAGCAACTACAAAACTTACATAAACGAATTGGAGCCAGAATGTATTTAAGATGAAGTCATCAAGTATTGACTGTTACTAAGAATCAGTCATGTTATACTGACCATGAGACTCAGGCAGAATCTTGAAGGGAAAAATGACGATAAGTTGTGCTGCTCTATGGGACCAGTTATATTAAAACATTTAATCCTGTGGAACCAGCTTAGGCTAGTTGGTTAGTCTCACCAAAGGAAAAGGAAGTCTCAGAAAATGTCTTCCTACCAAATCTCTTGCGTCTTCTCTGCAAGGACATATTCTCTGCATATGTCCCTTCAGGATGTTAAGATATTAATGATCTTTACCCACAAAAGTCTTAAAGAAGTTTCTCAGGTAGGACAATTACAGACTGTGCTTTCAGTCACTAGAGAAGTATGAAGAATCCTGCCCATGAACATACAGGAAAGTCCTCAAAAATAATGTTACAGAAAATGTGGTTGAGAGTCATTTCCCTACAGAAATAATAGATGTTTTGGCAAATGTGTATGAAATGATACCTTAGCCTGACAAGCCCTTATGAAAACAACTCTCACTATCCCTTCAGTTTAGTCTGTGGCTTCAGAAATGAATGAAAGAATGCCTGTCCACTGCTGATCATAACCAAAGGCAGGGACCTGTATAAATATTGCTTGTCAAATTATCACACAAGGAAACTTCCAAACAGTGGCTCACCAGCTTGCCAGCCCTCAAGTGGTTCACAGTCAAAGCAGCCAAGCTGCTATCAGGGCTTGGAATAAAGTTCCTGATATTAACACTCCACAGACATCTTTCCCACTATAGACAGAAACCTCCTGAGCCCTTTATGAATTTGTCCAACATCTGCAACAAGCTATAGAGTGGCAGGCAGATAATAAAGGAGCTGCTTCCACCTTGTCTCATACATCTGCTCATTAAAATTAACTGTAAAAAGCTTAATTGTGCAGTTGCTAATAACTCTCACATAATTGCTAATTTTATAAAAGCAGGTCAAAATGATTGCCCAGAGGAACATGAGGCTCAGATTCTGGCTGTGTCCTTGTGGCCTCCTGTGTGTTTCAAATGGGAAAGGAAAAGACCATTTACAAAACTAATATAAACTAAAACTTGCTAATCATCCTCAGTATAGTACACCTCCCTCTAAAACACCTGCACAGTGTAAGATGCATTTTCACTGGTCCAGTCTATGTGGATGGTGGTGACAAGGAGAATCCAATTTCAGGAAAGAGGGGGCTGAGCACCCAGGGCTGCTGATGACAGGATCAGGTCTCTACATTCCCAGCTTGGAATCCCACTGCTCTTCCCCCAATGCTATGTGAGCAGGAGCCCAGCTTGTCGTCAAAGTAGCAGACTCCACACCCTGGGGACTCCACAATGACACTCAGCTCCATCCCTAATCCTAAAACAATAAAGATTTTAATACTACTTCCAAAAGCAATTCATGATCAGATGTATCAACAACTAAAGACATAAAATTAGACTTCAAACAAGAGATTAAAACACCTACCCCAAAATCTATGGGGACCCCTTCCAACAAACTGCCTTTGCTGGTTTTTGGGAAACCAAATTGGACTATGAAAGGGGCTTTGTTTGCACACATGCTGTTATTTTGTCTTTTACTTGCCTAATTCATATTGTAGCTTATTCTCAGCTACTCCAGCAACAGTTCCAGTCCCCTAGATTTAAGAGATATTCATATCATAATATATTGCCACAGTTTGTTCTATTTTAGTTTATTAAAAAGTAATCATGTGAATGGAGGTTGGTCAAAGTACGGTGTACTCTAGGGGCACCCTGAATCACCATCACTTTATTCCCAGCATTTTCCCTTTTGAAAAGTTGACAAAGACTCTATAAGACTGTGCAATGACAGACAAATGGACACTCAGAATGATTATTTCTGAGCAAGTCTCCAGTCTAATTTTCTCTGTCATCTCAGTCCCAGGGCAGCTTCCTGCTCCCCCAGGGTTTCTGACAGACTCAGGATGTGGGTTGCAACAATGTGTCTCGTGCACAGTAATAGACTGCAGAGTCCTCAGAGGTCAGGCTGGTGAGCTCCATGTAGGCTGTGCTGGAGGATTTGTCTACAGTCAGTTTGGCCTTGCCCTGGAACTTCTGATTGTAGTTAGTACTACCACTTCCACCACCAATCCATCCAATCCACTCCAGGCCCTGTCCAGGCCTCTGCTTCACCCAGGTAATATAGTAGCTGGTGAAGGTGTAGCCAGAAGCCTTGCAGGACAACTTCACTGAGGACCCAGGTTTCACCAGCTCAGCCCCAGACTGCTGCAGCTGGACCTGGGAGTGGACACCTGTGGAGAGAAAGACAGAGTGGATGTCAGTGTCACCTCAGTCCCTGTTCCTTCTTCAGGTTTGGAACTGGGAAGCCCCTTACCTGTAGTTACTGACATGAAGAAGAGAATGATCCAGCTCCATCCCATGGTGAGGACCTGTGTGTTCAGTGACTGTAGAGAGGACACTGACCATATGTTGTTCTGGGGTATGGACATCTCTGTATTTACCACTATAGACTCATGTAATTTGCATATTCATGAGCAGGGTACTTCTTAGATAAGTGCCTAGTCCAGCTGGAGAAGAAGTAGCTAGAGGACACTTGGGTCAGGCAGCAGGATGCTGAGTTCCAAGTCCTAATCCTCTCTGATTAATCCCATACCCTTGCCCTCAGCCCTGTGCAGATGCTGTGGGTATAACATTAGGGCTTAAGCTCTCAATATATTTCAGGCCTGTGGAAGTTGTTCCACTTTGTGACAAGATTAAGAATGTGGTTGTGATGGTGATGGTGGTGACTGGAAATTCCAAAATCTGCTAAATTAAGAGAATTTGAAACTTCCTTTTAGATACATTCAATTAGTATTTGCCATTCCTAAAGTTCACATAGAAATATCTCAAGGAAATGACCTAAAGAGAACATACCTCAGAAATATTTGTACATTGATATTTATTGCAACATTATTACGATAACTTATGAAAATAAACTTCCAATCCCAGCACTCGGGAGGCAGAGCCAGGCGGATCTCTGTGAGTTCAAGGCCAGCCTGGGCTACCAAGTGAGTCCCAGGAAAGGCGCAAAGCTACACAGAGAAACCCTGCCTCGAAAAAACAAAAAAAAAAAGAAAAAGAAAAAGAAAATAAACTTCCAAGCCAAGGACTTTCAAACATGTCTACCTGGGATGCAGTCTTTCCTGTGGAACAGGTAATAAATTCAATTAGAAAGCAGTTGGTCACCGCATACCATTCAGGCACTAGTGGGTGAATTTTCCTGGGAGGCTGGTACTGTAGACAGTAAGGTCTTGTATAGTGTAAGATCATTGATGACTTTTCTCCCCCTGAAGGCTAAATAGCACTTTCCTGCACTAGGAAACCTAGGCAGCAGAGAGAATTTCCAATTGAGTTTATGGTTGGTTTCTCTATGTTCTGCAAATAGAGTCCTTAGCTCACAGTGAAATGCAGATAAAAACAATTTTAATGTTCCATTTTTACATTAGGAAGAATGATTATAAACAAGAAAATAAATGATAAATACGTGCTTGGATGTGGAAAAAGGATGATCCTCATTTACTGTTAATGAGAGTGTACACTAGTGTCCCAACTTGGAAATTTCATCAAAAATGTTAAATAAAACTATACTGTGCCCTTGCTCTATCCCTCCAAGAATATACTGTAATGCTTCTACATCCAAATATAGAGACACTTGCACATCCATGTTTATTGCCACTCTATTCACAGGAGCTTGGAAATGGAATCAACCTAGATTCCCAACAAAGGACAAATAGATAATGAAAATGTGGAACGTATAGACATGAACTCTATAAGTAAGTGGATGGAACTGGAAAAACATGTGCTGAGTGAGGTCATCAAGATCTATGAAAAAAAAAATGCTTCATGCTCTCACTCATACATTTCTCCCAGATTTGAATATTTGCTTTGTGGGTTTAATTTGTAGAAGCAAAGTCACTAAAATTAGGTCATTGTGGTCTAAGGAATTAAGGGAGAGAGTCTAATAAAATGAAACCAGAAGGAGGATACTGGAGAAAGAAAGGTTCAAACACGGAGTGGTATTTGAAATTGAGAGATCAGGCATGGTGTAAAGCAAACCAAAATGAGGGATGATAAGAAAGCTATGTGTGAATACAGGGTCTTACAGAATAAGTTAAAAAATAAAGCTTTAGAGGACATGGAACATGTGTGGTGTGAGAAAACAAAAGGAGAATAGTGGTAGTAAAGGAAAGTGCACTCTGGAGTAAAGAGAAACATAAATTACACTTGCTATTTCTATAACAAAACATAGGAAAATAAAGAACAATTCATGGTGGCCTAGTTCTAAATTTGCAATTTTCTTTGGATTGACATTTTGTGTGTGTGTGTGTTCAGATTATGGTATGGTTTTATGGATCTGATGATACAATATTTTATTAAAAATAATAAATTTAAGAAAACTGTAAGCAAACCTGGCAATAGCTAGAGGAGACTTGTAGTTTAGCTGTTAGCATTGTCTCAGTGGTCTCGTTCTCATCCCGATTGGTGGTTATCTGAGTTATTGCAGAAAGCTGAGTAGAAAGCTCATGGATAAGCTTTGTATTTTTTTTTTTTTTTTTTTTTGGTTTTTCGAGACAGGGTTTCTCTGTGTAGCTTTGCGCCTTTCCTGGGACTCACTTGGTAGTCCAGGCTGGCCTCGAACTCATAGAGATCTGCCTGGCTCTGCCTCCCGAGTGCTGGGATTAAAGGCGTGCACCACCACTACCCGGTGCTTTGTATTTTTTTTTAACCTCTGAGCCTTTGAACAGAGGTACCTGCACGGGTGACCAGTGCTGTTTCCCAAAATCATGACTTATCAATTGAATATCTCAGTGCCAGGCACATGATAACTCCTTATGAGTTAATGGTCAGAGAGGCCCTACAGGTGCTGAAATAAGTGTGAGGTGTTGACATTTCTCTCAGTTGCTCACAATAACTCAGTAGTTAGAATTTTCTCTGGGAAAAATTAAAAACCCAGTAGATTGTAGGAGCCAGAGCAGGTGGATGACTTAGGAAACTATCCTCCAGACATATCAGGACTGATGCACATATGGACCTACAGAGACTGTTACAGCAGGCACAATGCCTGCATGGATCCAGTCCAGATGGGGTTCCAGTGTTGAGAGAGACACAGACACAGGATCTCAACCCAAAGCAAGACATGTCAGCCATTGATATTTGCAAATGAAGAATTAGTTTTCTCTAATGGAGTCTCATTGGGTACATTAACCACACTTAAGGGTGGATGCAGGCCCAGCAGTAGATGACCAACACAGAATGACCTTAATGGTATTTTTGTTAATATTTTCTATCATATCACTTCTTTGTGCATTTCTTTTTTTCTAAATTGTCTTTTGCCTGTATACTATGGTCCCAGAGTTGTGTTCTTGTGTGTTTCTCTGTGTGTTTCATTGTTTTCATATGCTTGTTTGTCTATTTTTTAAGCCTTTTAAAATCATTTGTTTTATTATATTTTGTTTTGTCTATGTGTTTGCTTTCTACAGAAAGAAAGAAATGGTGAGGACCTGGGTGGTGGAGAAGCAGGAAGGATCTAGGACAGGTTGGAAGAAGGAAATCAGTAATTAAAATATATTATTTGAAAATTTATTTTCAAAAAATATTATAAAAAATAAATTAAAACTGAGTAAAATAAACAAGAAAATTTAAACCTGTGAAATGTATAACAAAGAATCTTTGTTTTGAGCATGGACACATCACTTGTCACTCACAGCAGGTGCAGGTCAGCTAAAAAACTTTAAGAAAGGAAACCACAGAGGATACAGAGTTCCCACATGCACACCAACCTCATCTCTCTACTGGGGATTCTTGGTTCCATTGTGCCCCCTGCTGGTCATGAGCTCCCCTGCAAGTTGGTCTGTCATGGCTTACACTGAAGTTGCACTGTCTCCCTTGAGCAGTAACAGATCCCTGAAACTTCAGAGCTCACAGAGAGCAGCTGCAGGGATGAATGGCTCTTGTTTATCAAGAGATGCTGACTGGATGTTTCAGAGACTGTTTTGAAATTGTGCCTACATGATCATCAATGTCCCTCTCAATCCCAGGCTCCTCTCTGGTGGATCCAGTTCCAGAAGTTCCCACTTGTAATAAGGTGACAAGAGGAGAGAATGGGGTCTTTGCAGCCTTCATCTACAGCTACAACTGGGTCAGAACACCTGAACTCAGAAAAGCACAGTGACTCTTGAACTCAGATGCAGCCCTCCCCCCCATTTATCCATCTATGAATTCCAGAGACACTCAAATACAGGAATCAACAGAAAGAGGAGGAAGCATTGCAGTAATCACAGACCAGTTAACAACTCGAGAGACATATATTCACATAGAGGAGATAAAAGTCAAGCCAGTTTAAACTGTGACTCAATATATTTCCCATACTGCATTTGCATTAATTAAGGGAATGAAAGGAGAGAGAAAGATATCTCTGACAAGGATCCTCATGGGTAGAGGTTCTGTCTCCTTAGACAGCTTTATCTCTCTGTCTGCCTCTCCAAGTTCAGGATCCTCTTATTTCTCGACAGAGAATGTGTTAGTAAAGCTTTTTAGGAGCTAAATGTTTTCACAATGAAGGATAAATTTGAAAGGTGTTTACAAGAATTAGAAAAGCCAAGAGCACTACACAGGATTTTGTAAGTATGTCTGTTTAGATGTCTGAAATGTAACTCCACATATTAACACAAAAATTCATGCTACAGAAAGCCAATTTATTCCTGTATATTCTTTTCTAACTCAGGATTATGCATCAGTTGTGTCTAATATTATGGGACAGAGGAGCAGTTGGAACCAGACAGTTGCATGGCTTCTCTTTTACTACTGCTCAGAAATGGTTTGATGTCCTGGGGACTTCAGTTCACAGAGCAGCACCATCAGGGCAATATGCTGTTTTAGAGGAACACTTACATATCCTAGTCAGGGTGCCAGGTGGGCTTATCTTGGCATTGCAGCTTCTTCTGCTCTGGTTTGGGTAGTGTCTATAATAATGATGCACTTCATAGTCCATTGTTGTGCAATGCTGATGTTATCAATGGGTGGACAGGAGTCTTTGCCTGCTTGAAGAGTATGGGTTCACGGAGAAATCCTCCTCTTACGATGGAAATAAAGGTTGCAGAGTTGTATTGTGAACTCTCCAACCTGGTAGTACTTGTACATGTCAGAAACATAAATAAATATGTTTTGTCTATCTGAAATGTTCTTAGGTATTGAGTAAACATAAATACAAAACTGTTTTGGGGAGATTCCAGTTTGTTTTATTTAAATTTTCTTTATTAAAAATTGTTTCTAAATAATATATTCTGATCATATAATTCCCCTCTGCCACCTATCAATACAACTCTGCAACCTTTATTTCTCTCACTCTTAAACAAACAAACAAAAAATAAGAAACTATCTATCTATCTATCTACCAATCTATCTATTTCCTA
Organism: Peromyscus eremicus; assembly: GCF_949786415.1. NCBI lineage: Eukaryota > Metazoa > Chordata > Mammalia > Rodentia > Cricetidae > Peromyscus > Peromyscus eremicus. The sequence continues at coordinate 62,522,189 of NC_081430.1, forward strand.
AACACACACAGTCACAAGAACATGAAATCAGAAACCAAAGTACACACAGCTCAAAAATACTAATGAAACAACAAAAAAGACTAAACAAAGTTATATAAGACAAAAACTGTGTAAACTGTCATTGTGTTAGTTTTCTTTTGTCTAATTCCTGGGCGGCTTACCATGAAGGTGGTTAATATAGCCAGTGACACTCCATTGAATAAGATTAATTTTTCTCCTTTGCTAGTGGGTACAAATTGCAGATAACTTTTGGATAGTAGTGGGAGCCCTTGTACATTTTTACCTTTCAGCATTGGGTCCCTTCTGGCTTGGACATGGGCCATCACTTGTGGCTCTTACCATCTTTCCACCTCCTCTTCATTGATCACTCAATCCTGTTGTTGAAAGTTTTCTAGTGTCCCACCTGGTCCACAGTCACTCAGACCCAAGTAAACACCCAGTGGCTTATATTAATTGAAACTTCTTATATATATATATACACAAAATTAACTTTAAATTTTTATCAATAAACTAAAATCTATAGCAATGTAAAACATTTCAAACAAGTTGTTGTTCTTTAAAAGTAGGTTCAATGATCTACCCTTTTATCCTATCATATCTATACTATCCCCCCTTTTTGTAGAAAGCGATTGTATTTATAATTAACTCTCTTTAAATGAAAATAAACATTTGTAAACAATATTTTGGGAATTTGAGCATAGATTCTCATACTACTTTGTGCTGGATGAGGGCGCTGGCAATCTTATGGCGATCCTGAGAAAATTAAGAATTATAGTTAAGTCTTGACTGGAATAGTCTCTGAGGCTCTATTGTATGATTCAATTGCCTTGAAGCCATTCTGGATGTTGGACCATCTGAGCCATGGTGTCATCAGAGACCTTTCAGGGGGTCTTGGCTGGTCAAACCTGATCAGCTCTGAACCACCTGGCTTGTACACCATACTTCCTTCATCTTTATAAAAACCAGACACAGACAGACTCATTTCTAAACATCTTAAAAATGACCTAAAGTGTATAACAGGAAGCCCAGGCTCTGAAGCTCACAATAAAGAGGAAACTACAGAGGCAAGCAGAAAAGGTGTATCCTCTTCCCCATATTAAGAAGGCACAGAGCTGAGAACCATCCTGAACTATTGTACAGCTGACAACTGAGGCTGTGTCTCTGTGCTCCCCGAGCACAGTAGTATGTGGCAGTATCTGCAGTGTCCACATTGGCAATCTGTAGGAATACCTGGCTGTTGGAGGTGTCCTTGGATATTGTGAGCCTGCTCTTCAGGGATGGATTTTATTTCTTAACATCATTCCACCAAATGTTTGCCAGCCACTCCAGACTCTTCCCTGGTGGCTGACGGATCCAGCTTACACCTATACCAGAAGTGCTCAGTGAAAACCCAGAGAAAGAGCAGGTCAGACTGAGAGTCTGGGAGGGCTGCAACAGCCCAGGGCCAGACTCCTTCAGGGTAACCTGGGACAGGACATCTGTGGGGAAAAGAAAGCAGAGGGTAAGGTTGGAACAGGGTGAGCATATGGAACTTCATCCCTTAGAGCCTTGGCACTCACAGGCAGGGACAATCAGCAGCAGGAATGAGGAAGCAAGCCTGGCCATGGCTGCACACCAGTGAGTACCCAGGCCCAGCTTTGATTTTTCAACCCAGGTTTGGGTGGAGCCAGGAGAGATTTGCATTTCCTCACCAGGTGCTGACTCTCCTGGAGGACTTAAGCTATAATCAGTAGGAGCCAGTCTGTGATGGGAGGCACAGAAACCCTCAGGGGAGGTCGCATCTGTTCCCCATAAAGAGTAGCTAATACAAGACCAGGGTCCTCAGAATAAAACACTTTGGATGAGTACTGTGTAATTCTGAGAGATCCTCATTCTAACATGAAAGGTCTTTACTCTGTTCTCTCATCTATGGTTCATTACCCTCTGTTTTTGCATGGGGGACACACAAAGAACTCAAAGATAAATTTTTTCTTCTGTTATCTTGATGCTCTGCGCCTGAGGTCAAAGAGGCTTCCTATGTGAATCCTGTCAATACATACTTTTTTCCACACAAAAAGGTACAGAGACTGTAGACTTCTTATATGGTTTGAGAGTATATCCTGTCACCAAGCTGGTAATCATTAACTCTATAATTGTTTGAAAAACTGTGACATTTTATTGACTTCACTAATCTGTCAGTTTCCTGCCTCACATATTTGTGATTTTTATTTATTCAACAGCCAATGTCTTCACCTTTGTACTTTCCTCTATTTCTCACGAGTTGAAAATAGTAAGCTATAGGCAGAGGCATATTTCTTTGTTTCAACTCCTTGAAGAACTGAGCACCTTAAAGGAGAGCACAGAAGGGTAGAGGATGTTGGCAGTCACAGCTCAAAAGACCTGGGGATTTTTCTTCACTGTCATTAGAGATGTTAAAGCTCAATGTGTCATTCTTTGTTCTTTAAACTATCAATGTTTTACAAATTAGAGTGAATATGATTTACCTAATTTTGGAGACTTACACAGTGACTTGTTAGTGTGAACACAGGTGAATAAATGGAAAGAATTCTAAGTGAACTGATTTTATTAAAGAAAGCTATACCAGAAACTATCAAGTTTTTTTATGGATAAGCCATCTTTAACATGTTTGAAAGATGAAGATATCAAGATGTGTCCAAACCATGAAATATGATCTTAACCCAGAGTTGTAGCAACATTGGAAAGATAGATCAAACCCAGAGCTGAATGCCACTCGAGGCACTGATGAGAAATAAGACCTGCACTAACACTTAGGTTCCTTTTCCAATGGGTTGTCAACATTACAGTGACTTCTGATCTGTGGGTAAATTATGTATCATGAAATAGAAGAGTATCTGATCATATCATAACACATATACTCATCAAAGGCAGACATTAGAAAGAATCCACAAGAAGGAAAATATCCTGGAATTGATGATACAGAGGCAAAGTTACCAACTTTGGAAGAAGTGGGCAGAGGGCCAGACAAGCAAGGACTGCTGTTTCCTCAGTATGGTAAAGGCAGGCACCAGTTTCTTCTGAAGAGAGAACTTCATTTCTAATGATGAACACTACTACATTTCAGATGCTTTGTCCATGGAAGGCATAATAGTGTAATGTTCTGTCTTAAGTCTGTGATATGAGCTACAGTGGATGTAGACTTTTTTTGAATTTTTCATATGGTCATGAAGTATTTCTGGGACCAAGTCAAATATGTGAAGGCAAATGTACATGATATGCTACAAAAATTAAAATTCATGAATTAATCCAACAAAATACTGAGCTCTGCCAATGAGGGCTCAAGAAATAGAAAATATTACTGCAGATTTGGATCAGAATAATTCATTCACTCAGAGCATTTCTCTGAAATGCTTTATAGTGTTCAAAATTCGAGAATTCAGATACACTCAAGTTGAGAGTTTATTTAATGTATTTCCAATCAGAGCTGTTCATCATAGTGAAATGTGAGGTAAAGATTACTGCAGAGCACACACGTGTGAGACAAAATGAAACCAGCAACTCATCCTTCAGAAATTTTCAAGTACTTTGATTAAAAATGGTGGTACTATTATGTGACTCATGTGAGGAGAGCAAGTTATATTTTGATAATGAGAGTAATGAGATTCAAGATATACATGGATAAGAGCATGAACCAGATGTACTTTTAGATTATGTGCAAAGTCTGCTACCAGAAGCAGGATCAAATCTCATGAAGCACAAATGCCATCCAGCCAGGGAAAAGAAAGTGAATCTCTTATGAGAAATTATTAGGGATATCAGAAATCTTCCCCAGTAAGCTGAAACTCTAAAATAAAAATTTAACAATGGAAAACTGGTTTTTAACCATGTAGTGAAATGTCTGTGAGCAAATATGAGAACTAGGAGAGGTGCAGTAATACACGTGGGACATCCCACCAGACTGAAGGACTCTCATCCCTTAAACACAAGACTGGAAAATGAGGAAGCTGATCCCACCTGAGGTCCAGCATGCTGTGAAAAGGTGAAGATGGCCTCAGCATCCAGGATGTTGTAGGGAACATTGTCTATATTTTCACAATTTTGAGGTCATTCTGGGTTAAGTGATAATCTTGCAAAATGATAACCTTATATACCCAAAGTCTAGTGATGGTAGTGTAGAAAGAAAGGAAGGGAGAAGGAAGGAAGGCAGGAAGGAAGGAAGAAGAATAAAACTTCCGGACAACATTCCTTGTGAAAATAAATTTAAAAAGTCCTTAATATAGTACTTGCAAACCAAATAGAGACATATATCAAAATAATTATCCACCAAGACCAAGCTGGCTTTTTCCTGGAGATGCAGTGGTTGTTCAACTTATACTAGTCAATAAATGTAATAAACCACATAAATGTACTTTAAAACAAAATCACACAGTCACCTCAAAAGATGCAGAGAAAGCCTTTGACGAAATCTGGTATGTCAACATGATTAAAGTCATAGGAAGTGTAGGACCAAAGGGATACCACACCATAATAAAGGTTATATACATGAAAAACCCACCACCAACATCTGCTAAATAGAGAAAAAGTCAAAGCAATCCCAATAAATCAGGTAGAAGACAGTGGTGTACACTGCGCCCACTCACATTTCACACAATGATTTAAACACTAACTTAGAGCAACATGAAAAGAAAAGGAAATTGGAAAATACAAATAGAAGAAAGGTCAAATTATTTCTATTTGAAGATAACATTATGTCATACATGAAAATCCCCAAAATTCTACCACATGACTTTTAGAAATATGTTTTTCCCCCCAAGGACAAAATGAAGTTTTTTTATGAATCCATGTTACAAAATGAAAAAAAAAAAACTTGAACAAAAATTTGTTTCTGATAATTTGCCTCTAATTCCCCATAAAACAAACAAAAATTTTCAGTTTCACAGAATGCTCTTCTTTTCCACATTTCTGGGTCATCACCAAACACTGAAGCAACTCCACCCTGTCTCACACCAAGCTGGGGAAATTCTGCCAGTCTCACATGACGTTCTCAGGGAGCAAGGACAGCAGGGGCTTCGGCATAGGTTTCTAGGACACAAACCACATATAAGGAAGGCTTGCCTCTTAGTATTTGCAATGAAGATGGACACCAACGCAGAGCAAACCAACTGACATCAGAACATTGAGCAAAATAGATAAGGAGCATCTGAAACAGATAAATTTCATTGCGCATGGACATGAATCTAGAGGTGCAGCTTGTGATATGCCACTGTCACAGCAGGTCACAAAGGGGCGGGAGTCTGTCTCCATAATAATTTCTTTAAGAGGCTTGAGAGCTCCTGGATGATGTAGGCTCAGTGAGCAGGTCTGCTCCTAAATGTGAAAGCAAATTGGAAGAAAAATCAGCTAAAACAAACAAATTATAGTCAAGTATAAATTTAAGAGGAAATGGGAAGGTTAAGTTAGTTAATGTTACTCAGATTCACTAATGGCAGGGTCATCATAGTGTGATTTGTGCAGTCATCGCTTTGTTGTCTATGTCCTTATACAGCACATGGTTGTGGCATGAAATTAAGATCTCTTGAGAACCTTGATCAAACAGGAAGTGAAAAGACAGAATTTATACTCATATATATGAAATCCTCAAAAAAATTTAAAAGGAAAATAGATTTCTCATGCTAATGTCAAAGAAGAAGAGAAGGATGAGGAGGAATAGAATACCTCTACATGTCTTCCTATCTCAGATGACCTTCATTCAAAAAATTGTTTTTTGCTTTCAAATAATAACTAACTAATGGTTAAAGTAGTGGGTATGGGTGGCAAAATGGTTGCAAATTCAAATCACCACTAGTGTGGAGATTTGAAAGTCACAGCTGAGGTCATTGTTTCATGCTGGATCACTAGTAAACAGTAAATCTGCAGTGACCTCAGCCCTCAGAGATTTCTGAGAACCTTAATGGATTGTACGCATGTCCATGTGCAATGAAATTTATCTGTTTCAGATGCTCCTTATCTATTTTGCCCATGTTCTGATATGATTCCTTCTCAAAGAGCCTTTGTCATTCCTGAAGGAAGAAAGCTGTGTGATTTTCTGCCTCAAAAAATACTTGACATTCACACCCACAGACTTAATCACAAGTGAATGTTCAGGCTTTACCACCACCAGCATTGTCTGCTGCTCTCAGATCAAATTTCTTTAAAATGGTCAAGATTTTCCAATGCATGGGGAAGCTGTTAGCTCAGTTCTATCACATCAGCACTCATGGCATTCATTACCCTGCTCAAAGACCATGAATAGAGGGTGTATAACTGTATCAGAGGTCTAAAACGCAGACATTGTGCCTCCAACACTGATTTCTGCTCTGCTGCATTCACCTCTAGGGCTATATTGGAAAAGTTCTAAATTTTGCCTACTCTTTCACCAGCAGTCAGGCTGATGTTCCACTGCCACAGGCTCACAGCTGCTGATGGCTGTAGGCAAAGTTTCTTAGTCCCACCCAGGCCCATGCTCTGAATAAGTCTCTCCTACCCGCGATTCCATAATCAGTATACTGATTGACTGGGCTGGAAGATGCTGTGCACACTTGCTTCTGTTTAGACCCTGGCTATCTCTAACAGGCACTATGCCAACTTCAATAAGGACTTGCTCCTGCTGCACCATCTCACTCTGCATGCTTGACTTCTCCTTTGTGTTCTCTTTTCAGAGAGATGACCTTTTGGTGATTGTCTTGACTTGAAGAGGTGTCTCCATGACAGCAGGAGGCACCTTCTGAACAGATCTCCTGTGAGGAGGCCCTGTCTGAGCAACCTCTATCTGAGCATGGTCTAAAAGAAAAAGCAGCTCTTTCTGATAATGTCCCACCTGAGGCAGCCCCATAGGAGGAGGTGACTCCATCTGAGCAAGCTGCATGGGAGGATGCAGGTCTCCTCCTTATGGAAAGATAATGAATTCTGGCAAAGAGCCTGCAGTAATTTTGGGGGGGATAGATTAACAACTGTTACCCCCAAAGCAAGATAATAAAATTCATTGTATGGCAAAAAACCAATCTCTGGAGTCCCCACACTGTACACTGATGCAAATAAATCAGAAAAGGCAGGATATAAAACAGGAGATTTAAGTAAAGTGGTCCAAAGTCCTTACAATTCTTTACAAAAGTCAGAACTGTATGCCATACTAATGGTACTAATAGACTTCACAGAACCTCTCAATATAGTTGGTGACTCTCAATATGCAGAAAGAGTTGTTTTACATATTGAAACTGCTGAATTTATTCCTGATAATACAGAATTAACTTCACTATTTATACAATTACAGGAAATCATCAGAAAAAGGGAACATCCTATATATATATAATATCCATCAGATCCCATACAGGTCTGCCAGGTCCTCTAGCACAAGGCTATGATAAGATTGATCAGTTATTAGTAGGTCATGTGCTGGAGGCCTCAGAATTCCATAAGAAACAGCATGTAAATAGCAAAGGTTTGAATAAGGACTTTTCCATCACTTGACAACAAGCCAAGGAAATCATTAAACTATGTCCTACTGTTCCTTCTATAACCAAACTCCATTACCTGCAAGAAGCAATCCTAAAGGTATACAAAAAATGAAATTTGGCAGATGGTTGTGTTCCATTTTTGCAGAATTTAGAAAATAAAAATATGTACACCATAACATTGACACCTATTCAGGATTTCAATGGACAACTTCTATGAGTTCTGAAAAGGCTGATTCTCTAATTACACAGCTATTAGAAATTATGGCCATCATGGGAATACCTGTACAAATTAAGACTGAGAATACTCCAGCATATGTCTCAAGTAAAATGAAACAGGTTTTTTTTTTTGCTTATTACAATATAAAGCATATTACAGATATACCACACAATCCCACAGGCCAAGCAGTCATAGAAAGATCTAATCAAACTTTAAAGTATATGCTAAATAAGCAGAAAGAAGTATCAATGACCCCTAGAGATAGATTACATAATGTTTTATTAACCTTGAATTTTTTCATTGCTGATGAGAAAGTGACAACAGCTGTGGAGAGACATTGGACAACAGGGAAAAAAATCTCCTGAGTTAAATCAACCTGTTTACTTCAAAGATGTGTTGACCTTGGAATGGAAACCAGGATACATCCTACATTGGAGAAGGGGTTTTGCTTTTGTTTCTGCAGGAGGAGAACAGCTATAGGTACCAACAAAATTAATAAAAATTTGATTTGAACAGGAGCAACCCCTTGATGAGGAGAGGTGATAGCTCATGCACCAATGTGACAATTCTACAAGTTGTAAGGAAAACTCAACAAACAATTGTTGGAGCAAGATTCTGTTTTTTGCCTTTATAGGAAAATAGGAATTCTCATCTTCAAGAAATCAAAAGGCTTTGGACACCTAGACATCTACAGCAGAAGAGAAGAACCTATTGGTATCAATATACTCTACAGGGTAATATCTTGCTGACTAACATCAATATCTCTTTAACTCTAGAAAAGTTGTGTTCCTAGTTCAATCATAAATCAAGCTATCTTTGGAGTTGGAATGTGGCTCTCTCCTTCTCTAAACTCAAGCATATTCCTAAAGGAAAAAATTAGGAGATTCTGTCTCATATCAGAAGAGCCAACTGCTGTGGGACAGAAGAAAACCAATAATCTAGGGACCATTGTTGTCAAGATTCTATTTTTCTCCATGTTTATTCTTAATTTTTGATAATTCTTCCTCACATGTCACATCATCCTAATATTCAAACTTTCCGTTTTGATATTAATAATGTTCAAGTTTCGACAGTGAAAAATAAGTCTTTCCAATAGCAATCTCTGAAGTCTTCAAAAGGAAGATGGGGCCCCACAACAACAACTCTACTCAGTCCATAATGATGACATTGTATCAAAACACACCACTCAATGATCAGCTTTGGACTGCAAACTCTTCAGGACAGTTTCAAGATGAGATGGCCCATCATATTAAATTTCTAGACAGAACCTCAGATAACCTTACACATTACTCTGAGACTGGCTACAAATATTACAGCTAGTCCTATTGAGACTTAACCATTTAGTTTTCTTATAGGATCCCACAGAGATACCATCTACCCCTAAACAACAGGAAACAATTTTAAGAAAATGATGCCCCATCTCCCAAAAAGTTTTATTTTCTCAGGGTTATGAATAAATTGTTATAGGATTAGGAGTGGAACAATATAATTTAGACTCAGGATTCTCTTTTGGAAAAGAAAAAGGGAATAGATAGCTACAGGATATTAAGGTAGATTATTGTATCTACTAGTACACTAATTTAGCAAACTATCAGCCTCAGATAATTTACATGGATATGGATTCTTGTATATTGCTAAAAATGTAAACTATTTCCCTATTCCTAATTAAGATAATTTGTATATTGATACAAATTCAAAACTATAATTTTCATGTTGTATATATGTTTCTACTCCTATTTGAAATATTTTGCATGTTGATACAAATAAAAAATTATATTTGTCATACTGTATATATGTTCTACATCTGTTTAGGATATTTTGTATACTGATGCATATAAAGAATATTGTTATCATATTGCACTATCCATTTCTACCTCCATTTAAGATATTTTGTATATTGTCACAATTTTGAGGTCATTGTCCTTATACTGTATATCTGTTTACAGACTGTTTACCTTGATATGTGAAGCCTTAGTCCTTAGGTTATTTAGGTAGATAAGATTTACAGATTAGTAGTAACCCATACTTGTCATAGCTACAGTTGTGTAAGCTAGGTTTTCCAGATTTACATACACATATGTCAGATGAATATGTAATCTTCAAACACTTCATAGACCTAGAGAATGTGGCATTTAAAGGTTTTGATAACAGAATTCTGTTGATGTGAGTTACTATTGCTCCTGATAGCACTGATCTGCTCCCAAAAGAATGTTGGGCTTCTAAGATACTCCATTTGGAAGTTTGTCTTCTTCTTAGCACAAAATGGCCTGCTGGGCAAAGAACTGCCCTTGCCTTGACTCCTGAAGGTACGCACGCTGTCCTTTCCCGATAAGCAGGACACAAGGAAAAGTGACTATTGAACCTTGCCAAGACAGAGTAAGATTGTCTTTCACAATTCCTGAGTCTGGAAATGGTCCATTAGATATTCTAAGCCTGTAGCCAAAAATGGATGCCCCAATGGTGCTGAGAAACTTTAGGTGACTGTCCAGGCTGCCAGCTGTCTGTCAATTCTTGCAAATTTTCAGAATTTGCTTGCTTGCACTTCCTGTTTTCTCAGGTAGCATTATTTTCCTTCTCAGGTCTTTGATGGGGTTGAAGAGTAGACAGTTACAGTTATAATCCTCTCATATCTTAGTTAAGAACAATTTAGGCACAAAAGCTAGATTCTTAAGAATAGGACAGCTATTGAAGAAATCTCTATAACATGCCATTTACCTATGATCTGGGCGTTTCTGGATTTCAGTGTATGTCTCTTGTTTGATGTTGCTCTTGTTGGTTGTATTTCAATTTTTTTTATGTTACTACCTCTGCCCTCTCCTTGACAATACTTGATAATCATTCCTATTATATATAGTTTTGTATTAGGTTATAACTTTCTTATTTAGACAAAATAGAGGACACCTATTCTACCTACGATCTTGAAGTATCAACACCTAGTGCATGGCCTCCAGGGTAACCTTAAAACCTGAAGAGCACATGCACTTTCTTTTGTTTGCCTTCATAGACAAGGATAGTGGGGACTGACTCAGGCAGCAGAGAAGTGGCATGGGACAGACCATCAGCCTTTCAGGACCCTACAACAGAATCAACTAATCTTATTGTGTGAGTTGTTCTCCACAAAATAATTTCTAAATAAGTAACTCTTTTTATCAATTTTCTGTGAATTATTCCATAACATTGTTCAATGGGACCATTTACATTATTACATTTAATCCTGGGGAGCCATCTTAGGCTAGCACTACAGTCTCACCAAAGGAAAAGGAAGTCCCAGAAAAAAAAAAAAACTTCCTGTGAAATTTCTAGCATCTTTTCTTCATACTTCCCTTCTTTATGTTAATATATTCATTGATCCTTTCCCACAAAGGCCTTAAAGAAGGTTCTCAGGCAGGACAATGACTGATTATGTATCCAGTCATTAGAGAAGTATGACAAATTCTACCCATAGACCACACACACACCCATTCTCCATATAGAAAGATCTAAAAAATAATGTTACAGAAAATGAGGTTGAGAGTCATTTCCTTACAGGAGTAGCAGATGTTTTGGCAAATATGTATGATATAATACCCATAACCTAACAAGCCCTTATGAAAACAATTCCCACTACCCCTCAGTTTAGCCTGTGGATTCAGTAATGGACTGATGAATGTCTGTTCACTGCTGCTCATAATCAAAGGCAGGAACCCCTATAAACATAAATTATCATGAAACTATCAGAGAAGAAAACTTTCAAACAGTGGCCCAACTGCTTGCTAGTCCTCAAATGATTAACAACCAAAGTAGCCAGGCTGCTATAAGGGCTTGGAATAAAGCTCCTGATATTAATAAACCACAGGTATCTTTCCCACTATAGAAAGAAATTTACAGAGCCCTGTGTGACTTTGTCCATCATCTACAAAAAACTATAGAGCAGCAGACAGATAATAAAGAAGTAGTGTCTGCCTTGACTCTTTCATCTGTTTATTAACATGCAAATTTTAACTGTAAATAGCTTCATTCTGAAGTTGCTAAGACTTCTCATACTATTGCTGATTTGATAAAAGCATGCCAAAATTATGGCACAGAGGAGCATAGGTCTCAGATACTGAATGTGTCCTTGTGGTCTCCTATGCATTTCAAATGTGGAGAGAAAAGGTCATTTACAGGAATAATATAAACTAAAACTTGCTAATCATCCTCAGAATAGTAAACCTCCCTCTGAAACACCTGCAAAATGTAAAATACATTTTCACTGGTCCAGTCTATGTTGATAGTGGTGACAAAGAGAATCCAGTTTCAGGAAACAGGAGAATGAGCACCCAGGGCTGCTGATGACAGGATCAGGTCTCTACATTCCCAGCTTGGAATCCACTGCTCTTTCCCCAGTGCTATCTGAGCAGGAGCCCAGCTTGTTGTCAAAGTAGCAGACTCCACAGCCTGGGGACTCCATAATATGACACTCAGGTCCATCTCTAATCCTAAAACAGTAAGAGATTTGATTATTACTTCCAAAAGCAATTCATGATCAGATGTATCAGTAACTAAAGACATAAAATTAGATTTCATAGAAAAGGTTAAAGCACTTACCCCAAAATCTATGGTAACCCCTTCCAACAAACTGCCTATACTTGTTTTAGGGAAACCAATGTGAACTATGAAAGGAGCCTTGTTTGTGCACATGCTGTTGATTTGTCTTTTACTGGCCTGACTCATATTATAGCTTATTCCCTGCTACTCCAGCAACAGTTACAGTCCCTTAGATTTAAGAGATATTTATATAATAATGAGTTGCCAAAGTTTGTCCTATGTTACTTTATTAAAAAGGAATCATATCAATGGAGGTGGTCACTGGTAAACAGCTGGTCAAAGTGTGATGTACTCTAGGGACATCCTGAATAAACATCACTTTATTCCCAGCATTTTCCCTTTTGAAAAGCTGACAACGACCCTATAAGACTGTGAAATGACAGACAAAGGGACACTCAGAATGATTATTTCTGAGCAAGTCTCCAGGCTGATCTTCTCTGTCATCTCAGTCCCAGGGCAGCTTCTTGCTCCTCCAGGGTTTCTGACACACTCAGGATGTGGTTGCTACACTGTGTCTCTTGTACAGTAATAGACCGCAGAGTCCTCAGAGGTCAGGCTGCTGAGCTCCATGTAGGCTGTGCTGGAGGATTTGTCTGCAGTCAGTTTGGCCTTGCCCTGGAACTTCTGAGCATAGCCAGTACCACCATCTCCAGGATAAATCCATCCAATCCACTCCAGGCCCTGTCCAGGCCTCTGCCTCACCCACTGCATATAGTAGCTAGTGAAGGTGTAGCCAGAAGCCTTGCAGGACAATTTCACTGAGGCTCCAGGTTTCACCAGCTCAGCCCCAGACTGCTGCAGCTGGACCTGGGAGTGGACACCTGTGGAGAGAAAGGCAGAGTGGATGTCATTGTCACCTCAGTCCCTGTTTCTTCTTCAGGTTTGGAACTGGAAAGCCCCTTACCTGAAGTTACTGACACAAGGAAGAGAATGATCCAGCTCCATCCCATGGTGAGGACCTGTGTGCTCAGTGACAGTGGAGAGGACACTGATCATATGCTGTTATGAGTTGTAGACATTCCTGTATTTACACCATAGACTCAAGTAATTTGCATATTCGTGATTAGAGTACTTCTTATATAAGTACCTAATTCTGCTAGAGGAGGAGGTAGAGGACTCCTGGGTCAGGCAGCAAGATGCAGAGGACCAAGTCTGAATCCTCTCTCAGGAAATGCATAACACGATCTTTCCATGAGCCCTGTGCAGATGCTCAGGTTTTAACAGCAGGACCTGAGCTCTCAGTAGATTTCAGGCCTGAGATATTTGCTTCACTTTGTAACCAGGTTGTCAGATTTATTTACAGAAGGTGGTTGTGATGATGATGATGATGATGATGATGATGATGATGACAGTGATGGGAAATTTAAAACCTGCAAAGTTTGAAATTTACAGACTGCTTTCAGATATATGCAATTAATATTTGCCTTACCAAAGATTGTATACTAAGGAGCTCACTCAAATGACCAAAGTAAACATACTTCAGAAATAGATAAACAGCAATGATGATTGGAACATCACAATAATTCAATTATGGAAATAAACTATGTGTCTGCCAACAGAGGATTTCATAATGAAGACATGTTTATATAAACAACACAACAGAAGTTTTTCGTCTGCAAGGAATATAGAACTTACATCAGTTATAGAATATTGGATGCAGCTAGAGATAAATGTATTAATTAAGAGCACCCCAGGAACACAGACATTACATGAGACTATCATTAGTAGTTTTTAGATATCCCATACTTTCATACAGCTATGAATGCTAATATATAATGATGTATTTGTGAAATTGTTTAGTAAAATAAAGGTAAAGGAAGAGCAAAAGAAAATAAGGGGAGAGATAGGGGAGAAATATACAAAGTGCAAAAAATACACATGTCTGAAAATTCTAAACATATGTAAAATTGTTATTTTTATCTTTCATAATTTATATTCTTTGAAATTATAATCCATGTATAAAATACATTATGATCATATGTAAACCCACTATGCCCCACTGGTTCCCCTTGGGACCTTCCAATAAGTCTCTCTCCCAACTTCATGATCTCTTTTGTTTCATAAACTAATAACACAGTGAGGTCACTCAATGCTATTTATATACACATAGGTGGGGTCATTCACTACTAGTACATAGGAAACCTCCAGAAACCTTCCAGAGAAAATTGATTATATTTTCCTCATCCATCATCACATGACAATAGATCCTCAGCTTGATGTGTATCCTCAGGAGTTTCTCTCCATCCATTTAATAGTTTTAAAAATTGTTATACTATCTTTAGTGGTGAGAACAGGATACACATGTACCAAGGTGTATGTGTGATCCTCAGAGAACAACTTATGGAATTCAATTCTTGTATCCTATTACATGGATCCAAGCAATCAAACTGATATTGCTAATCTTGGCACTAGACACCTTTACCTGCTCAGGTACTTCACAGGCTCTCACAAACCAAAATGAAGTCAATGGTATTTTATAGATGTTTTCTCTCATATCACGTTATTGTGCACTTTTTGTATCACTTTCTTTTTCCTGTATATCATAGTCAGAGTTGTCCTTTTTAGGATTTTGTGTATGCTTGTGTGTGAGAGTATTTATTGTTTTATTTTTGTTTGGTATTATTCACTTTTTTAAATTTTTTTTTGTGTATTTGATTTTTTTCTTTCCTACAAAGAGAAAGACAGGGAGAGGAGTTGGGTAGGAGAGACATAGGAAAGATCTAGTAGGAGTAGGGGGAGGGGAATCAGTGATCAGAAAACACTGTCTGAAATTTAAAAAATAATTGTAAAAAATAAATGAAAACTGAATAATATAAACAAGAAAATATAAACCTGTGAAGTGTTTAACAAAGAATCTTTACCGTGTTTGAGCATGGAAACATAACATGTCAATCATAGCAGATGCAGGTCAGCTAGTAGACCCAAGAAAGGAAACCACAGAGTTTACAGAGTCCCTTCTGCACACATATCATCTCTCTACTGGGGATTCTTAACTCCATTGTGCCCCCTGCTGGTCAGGAGCTCCCCTGCAGGTTGGTTTGTCATGGCTTACACTGAAGTTGCACTGTCTCCCTGGAGCTGTAACACAACCCTTCAACATCAGTGCTCACAAAGTGCAACTACAGGAAGAAATAGCTCTTGTTTATCTGGAGTTGCTGACTGGATGTTTCAGAGACTGATTTTAAATTGTTTCTATACTATCATCAATGCCTCTCTCAATGGTAGGCTCCTTCCTGGTGACAGTCGAATCCAGCTCTAGCAGTTCCCACGTGTAGTAAGGTGACAACAGGAGAGAACAAAGTGTTGACTACCTTCATCAGACATTACCTGGGACTGAGCACCTGATGTCATTTGAGACATTGAGTCTTAAACTGGGATGCAGCGCCCCGTATATCTATGTATGAATTCCTGAGACACGAAGATGAAGGAGTCAACAGAAAGAGGATGAACTACTGTGGAACAGAAAACTTAACAAGTCTAGAAAAATATATTCACATTTTTAGGAAGTAGAAGTCAAGCAAATATATGCTGTGCCTCAATCTCTTTCCCACATTGCATTTGCATGCACTTAAAGGAATGAGGGGAGAGGGGAGATCTCTTGACAAGGATCCTCCTGTATGATAAATAGGTGTGCTTCAACAGCTTTATCTCTCCATGTCTACCTTTCCAATTCCAGAATCCTCTTATTCTTGTACAGGGCATGTGTATATAAAGCTTTGCAGAAGCTGAACATTTTCATGGAAGAAGGATGGATTTTGAATATGCTTTCAGGAATGAGAAAAGTCAATAGCACTATTTGGGTATATGTGTACATGGTTGTTTAAATGTTTGAAGTGTAGCTAGAATATTAAAACAAAAATATATACTACATAACTTCAGTTTATTCATGTATATTTTGCTCTAATATCAGGTCATGAATCAGACCCACCAACTGTTGCCAGATAGAAGGGCTTGGGACTAGTCTGATGCATGTCTTCTCTTCTATCACTGGTCAGAATTGATATGATGTCCTGTGGACTGTCAGAACAGTGAGAAACACTCACAGAATAATATTCTTTCTTCATTGTAGAGGAACAGTTATCCCTGTTTCAGGGTACTGGAGGTGCTTCCCTTGGCTTTCAGCATCTCTTTCTCTTGGGTAATGTGTATACTGGTATTCTTCATACTCTAGTATCGTGGGCTGCTAGTGGCTATCATGGGTAGCAATGTGCAGGAGTTTTGCCTGATCAATCTGTATGGATTTACAAAGGCATTTTTTCTCTCAATACTGAATTTATTCACCAAAGTCTGGACTCAGTGGCATCATAAAAATTTGACATGAGCTTTTTCTCCTAAGTTAAGCTAATGTGAGGATCACAGTATGGGCTGAGCTGGTGCAATGTGTGTGAAATTGGGCAAGAATATCCTTAAAATACGTGCACACATTGATTTCTAGCATTCTCACTCACTCTTTATTCTGTGGATTATGTCACCCTTCTTCACTGCCTGAGCCTATTTTCATTGATCATAAACAGCCAACAGTTCTTTCTGTCACGGTGATATATTTGATCCTCTGCACAGCACTGAAAGGCCTGAGCACAACTTGCACTATTCCTGAGTCCCTTTAAAAAGAGGATTGTATCTGGAACCTGGTTCTGATCTCCTCACTCTGATTCACTTACAAATTGACATACCATGGTTTCCTCAGTGATCACATATCTCAGCTGCAGGGGAAAAAATAAGTTTGGATATATCTCTGGAGATCACTAGAATGTCCTCCTGTAGAAGGTACAAACAAACTCTGAAGCTCATTCATCTTGAAAAATTTCATGAATCAGCATTTGAAATCACTAAATATGTTTTAAGTAATGCACACAGCATGACTGTGACAACGTGTGTCCAAAAGAGAGGAGATGGTCTTGTGTCACTGTGAGTCAGTGTTCTATGGCAGGCTTGTAATTATAGGGCAGAGAATAAGGACTAGTGAAGACAATGAATATGAAATCAAGATAAATGGATATCTTTGAACCAACCCCTCAAATATCATGAAGACAAACTGGGTTGTTGAAGGAATTTTTTTAATTGTAATTCAATAGCAAAGTTGGTCATCTCCTAGGAATTAGACATTGATGTAATATATGATCAAACATTTCAACCCAGGAAACTGGCCCAATTACGGCAGAAACCTGTGCTCACATTACCATCAGCACGGGAATATGTGGAACAAGTTTATTAATTTAAAACTTCTACTCTCTCACTCTTTCATGCAAAGTGACTAGGAAAACTCCTTATGCAAAGAGAATTAATTCTTAGTTCTGGTGTTCCTTTCCTCAGAACTTAACCACAAGTTTTGAGCAAGTCTTCGGGTTGCTCTTCCCTGCCCTCTCAGGCCCGAGACAGCTTCTTGCTCCTTCAGACACATTTGCTCCTTTCTGACACACTTCAGATGTGTGCATGACACTGTGCCTTGCACACAATAGATGTCAGAGTCCTCAGATGACAGGTGCTGTGCTCCAAGGACTCTGTGTCGGAGAAGGTGTCTGCATCCAGTCTGGCTCTGCCTGAATCTTCTGTCCATAGTCTGTTCTGCCAGTGCTTGGGAGTGTGTTTCCAATCCATTCAAGCCCATGTCCATGCTCCTGCCTCAGCCAATTCACAGAGGAACTGAGGAAGCTATCAGGGTCAAAATCCTTGCAGGACACCTGTACTGAAGCTCTAGGAGTTCTCAGTTCAAACCCAGACTGTCACAGCTAAACCTGAGAGTGGACATCTGTATAGAGAACGCCATTGTCACTTTAGTCTGTCTGTCTGTCTGTCTGTCTGTCTGTCTGTCTCTCTCTCTCTCTCTCTCTCTCTCTCTCTCTCTCTCTCACACACACACACACACATACACATACACACACACACACATACACACACACACACAAACACACACACACACACAAACACACACACACAAACACACACACACAAACACACACACACAAACACACACACACAAACACACACACACACACACACACACACACACACACACACCTGGACCTCAGATCTATTTACCTGTGGCTACTGCTGAAAGGTAAAGGACAATCCATCTCCAGTGCATGTTGAGAATCTGTGTGCTCAGGGACTGTGGACAGAGGCTGCTCCTGTGGTGCTACAGGGTGTGTGGAGATCGCACATCTCACTTACATATTCTTGAGGTAGTGTAATTCTTAGATCAAGATCTGATCCAGGTTGAGACAGAGCAGGTAGAGTTCTTCTGGATACCTTCCATACCATGAATTCTAGTCAGCCTGGGTGAAAATTCTAACTAGGGACCCGCTCAACTTCTTCATATTCAGTGAAATAGGTAAGTGTTGTCTTCTTAAATGGGGAGTATTATGGAAGGATAGGGAGGTGAGGGGATCTTGGAGAAGATAGGAGGAGAACTGTCAGACTACACTGCATAAAAAGTTTTATTTTCAATAATAGTAGTACCTCCTAAGAACATGACACTCTATGCTGACTGGGGATGAGATTCAGCATGAAGAGCCTTGTAATTGCCTCTCCATGAGCAAAGATTGTCAGGTCCTAGCTTTCCAAATGATGAATTCATTCTACTGTGAGATAAACTGTCTTCTTGGTGACTTAAGAGAGCCTTCAAATTGTGTCATTTCGGTTTCTGTTGCATTCACAGGAGACTGACATAGATTTAAGAAGTTGCTGCAGTGATCTCTGTCAGATCCTTCAAGGCAAGGCCTCTAACTGACATAGGACATGGTTTCCTGGGTTTGTATGTGGTTAACAGATAGGAATAAACTCTGGGGAGAGCCAGGAAACACCTTTGCTGGACCCTGTTTGCACCTGTTCCCCAAGCTCTGCACAAGACATTTATTTTGTTTTCTTCATTTTCGCTGCCTCATAGCAATAAGTATTTGGCAACACTATTGATTATATGAACTTGATATCATGTGTAAATCATAACATAAAATAGCAGATTGTGAACCTCTGTGTTTACCCTGACGGAACACGGTCTCCATTTGATTAATTTCACTCCCATGGAGTAGTTACTCTTACAGTGTCTCAGAAGTACATTATAGGTAAGAAAAGCCACCCTACCAGTTCTGTGTTATTGTGACACATCAGGGCATCCACAAGATGGAATTCTGTAGAGGATGGAAGCTTTGGCTTTCTTTGAGAAATCCAGCCTATCCCTACGGAAGTCACCCTGTGAAACTTGCGTTGGTGAAGTCAGTACTAATCTAACAACAGCCCAGCATTCGTACCATGTATCACGAATCTTAAAAGGTTTTATTAATAAAAACAAACCCAGAGCCAGATATTGGGGTGAACACTGAAAGATCAGAGAAACAGAACAAGCCATGTTCCAACCTCACCTTGTCAATTCCTCAGCTGATCTTTTTTCCTCAGACTGAAAGCGTCTGAATCCTCATCCAAATGGATCTCAGCTGAACTGCTGCTAAAAGCTAAAAGCTTAAAAAGGTTCTAGTTCCTGGTCCTCACACCTTATATACTTTTTTGCTTCCAGCCTTCACTTCCTGTGTCACCATGCCTGGCTATTTCCAGTATGGCCTTGAACTCATAGAGATCCAGACGGATCTCTGCCTCCGGAATGCTAGGATTAAAGGTGTGTGCCACCACTGCCTAAACGTATTTTAATATATTGGCTATTCTGTTCTCTGACCCCCAGATAAGTTTATTGGGGTGCACAATATATCAACCACAATACCACTCTCAGTCTTTCTGTTAATAGTTCCCCAATTTCACAGAGAGTAGAATTTCTCTTTTTTTTCTATCATAACTCTATGGTTCATATTTGAAGGCCCTGATGATATTAACATCTTGTACATTGCACAGAGGATGTCTGGAGGACATTGGACATCAGAGGATAATAAATTTCTGCCCACAATACCTGGTGAGGAGACTTTTTCTGGATGTCATGTGACCTGCTGGAAAAGGCCCAGAGGATAAGGAAGGATAATGATGAACTGTGAAAATAAATTAAAGGAGAAAAATAAATGTACCATCAGGAAAACAGACATCCCAATCGGCACTCAGCCTGAGTATGCTCACATGTGTGAGAAGAGCCAGGACAAACTGGAAACAAATTAGATTTTCTGCTAAATGGGTATTGTTTACACAACTTTTTTACTTTGAGCTAAGTGAAAGTATGTTTAAACCACAGAACCCCACTGTGTGAGGGAAAGTTTCAAATCATAACCCTTCTATCAATGGCAGAGTCATTTCTGCTCCTGAAAGTGACATTATGCCTTTTTAGAGGCTGAACATGTGTTTTCCTAATTAAAAACAAAAACACATACTGGTATACATAGACAGAAAAGTTTGGACTCAGACATGTCAAAGTTATAACAGAGCCAAAAATCAAGAGAGGTCCTAAGTGGCCTGCTGTATCTAAGAACAGAGAAAGTGTATATTTGGGTTATTTTTTTTGTGTGTGTGTGTATGTGTGTGTGTGTGTGTGTGTGTGTGTGTGTGTGTGTGTGTGTGTGTTGGGGTGTGTCCTGTGCCACACAGTGATGTCTCATCACTGTGTCTTACTGTAATGCAAAGCTGTCACCTGTGCAGTCAAAGATACAAACCTCAGGGATAACTGGTCCTTAGCTGTATTTATTTCTGGAAGTGGAGATGAGGCTGATCAAGGATGGCTTTTTTTTCTGACTCCACAACAACTTCATTTCCCAGCAGCATGTCCCCTTTTCTAAAGCTTGGAAAACCCAGTGCCAGTGGGTACCAGCTTGTGATAGAATAGTCAGAAATAGCTCAGATGAAGACAGACCCTGTGATGGATTCACAAGGCCAGGTCCACATACCTGTAGCCCTTGACAATCACCACACTGGAAACTATTCAAGAACCAACGGGCAACATTCAGGAACCCTGACCTTGGGAAGCTGAAACAGAAAGAAAAGCAGAGCCAGTAGTATTACTGTCTTAGATAGGGTTTTTATTGTTGTGAAGACACAAGATGATCACAGAAACTTTAATAAAGAAAAACATTTCATTGGGGCTAGCTTATAGTTTCAGAGGTTTAGTCTGTTGTCATCATCATGTAGAAATGGTACTAGAGAAGGATCAGAGAGTTCTATATCTTGATCTGTAGGCAACGGGAAGTGAACTGTGACACTGGGCATATCTTGAACATAGGAGACCTCAAAGTCCATGCCCACAGTGACACACTTGTTCCAAGAAGGCCACACAAACAAAAACACCTCCTAGTAGGGCCACTTCCTTTGGGGACCATTTACTTTCAAACCCTCATTATTATCTTCTAGCCCAAACCTTCCCTCCTCCAGGTGTCTCAGCCCTGTGTGAGCAGAGACTTGTGCACTCCCCTCCACTGAGGAGGCAAATTTTCCCCTGGAGATTAGAAGAATGTTTGAGTTTTGAGACCTCTGTATTTACAAGTAGAGATGGCCAGAGCTCAGGTTCTCCTGGGTTTTCCATGAGGTCTGCTAGAAATTTCTTCTTAATCTCACAAAGTGCAAGTCTGTGATGGGATATCATTTGCCCTATGATACATAAAATACCTTGTTTAGTAAGAGATAATGCTACTGATAACCAGATAACCAAATGAAAGATTGAAAAGATCATTTCTATAGGACACAATAAGGTTATGTTATTAATTAAAAGCAAACAAGAAAATGAAATTTATGTTTCTTCCTTGAATCCCCACTACAAAGTACTTCGAGTATATTTTTCAAGAATACTGTGATTTACATAACACCCCTGGGGGGTGACTATGTAAAATTAGCTCTCATCAGCTTGGCATCAAGTGAAATGAATTTTTCGCTTCTTCTGGGAAGAAGGCAAAGTATAATGTGTGATTTAAAGAAAATTTTCCACAGCCTATCTCAGGACCAGTGATTCACTTTTTGAACTTTCAGACATTCAAAACCGTCTCTGGGGATCTCTACCACATTCAGTATGGGGTGTCTGGGTACATTAAAATTGACTTGTCCAACAGGTAAAGGAGCATTCCTTGAATCAAGGTCTTAGAGCTCCTTGACAGATGCCTTTCTAGTTCATTGGAGAGTCCCATTAAACACATAGGCCTGAAATGGAAGATTACTCTGGTCAACCCCTACTTTCCAATTGGAGGAAGACAGCAGGAAGACAGGTGATTTTATAAAATCACTGATCTTTCAAATAGTATTTTAAACTCCACATATGTTTGTTTGCATTATCTTTGGCCTGGGGATTCATGCCTGCCACAGTGTATTCCCCATATGGGTGCATACATATTAAGCAGGTGACATTGATATTTATCATGGGGGGAATGTCTAGATGAGCATAAAATGTTGTTGTTCTGAGCTAAAGAGTGTTCTTATTGAATCAAACCCTTGAGATTACCAGGTACCACAGGTCTCCATGCTGGTTGTTATTCACACTTTAATCAAAACCCGGTGCTCTATAGAAAATGTGACCACTAGCTATCCAATGGAATGTGCATGATGATGTTGTATCAGTTTAGGACCACATTCTGTAAAGAATTTAGACTGTAGGTCGGAATTCTGAGACTGGGAAGGCAGTAAATATGAGACTAGAGAATATAGCATAATGCATAATTTTAGAACTATTGACAATTAACATGTACATACATTGTGTCAATCAGAGTTCTATGAAAAATGTTTTAATAGTACATTTAACCAGCTTATAGAAACTATACTTTTGTGGTAATATATTATGATA
Organism: Peromyscus eremicus; assembly: GCF_949786415.1. NCBI lineage: Eukaryota > Metazoa > Chordata > Mammalia > Rodentia > Cricetidae > Peromyscus > Peromyscus eremicus. Next base: position 62,545,113 of record NC_081430.1, read on the forward strand.
AAAATATCTCTTGCATTCTAAGAGACTGAAACTTTTGCTAGATCACACATCCAGAGTGAAAAATACACTTTGAAATTCTTCAGACTGTGAACATACTATATACTCAGTCTGTTTAACCTGTCTTTAAGAGAATATTGTAACACCCAACTTTACTTGCCTAAATTTCCCATATAATCAGCCCTTACAAAATGAGATAACACATAGGTATAACCTGACTTTTTTGTGCTCTTCCATGCTCCTGACTGAAGACTAATGTATGTGTGTTTTTATGTATGTTATAATAACTATTTGCTGAAAACATACATTATAGGCTTCAATAAATTTTATAAAATGAGTATCTAGAATTGCTGAATACTATATATAGATATTGTTTGATTTTTTTAAAAGATGATTGTAGTACTGTTTATTATTTGAGCCAGCTGGAAAACATTACTAAGCTCTAGTAAAACTCTTGTTAAAGATTTCTGTCAAATATCCCTTATTCTTTTTCCATGTGATGCGTTCTGTGCTGATCAATAAATATACAAGAAAAAATCTTTGTTAAGGACAAAGAGAGAGATAAGTACAGACTGACAGACAGAGAAAGAGACACATACACAGAGAAACAGAGAAACAGAGTCACAGGGAGACAGGAAGAGAGGTGCAGAACAAGAGATGGAGATAGATACAGAGATTCAGATCCTAAAACATGGACATCAGAAGACAACACAGGCAATATCAAGTAGGGAATTTAAATTTGAGCTTACTCTTGGTTAAATTACTTCAATGGAAATGCTTTGATTTCTTTCTCTAATGTGATGAAGAAACATAATTGATGAAACCGAGTTTATTATAAATGTGTCCAAACCAACTACAAAACTTACATCAATGAATTGGAGTCCAAACATAATTAAGATAAATTCATCAACTATTGACTGTTACTAAGACCAGTTATATTAAAGTATTTAATCTTGTGGAATCAGGTTAGGCTAGTTGGTTAGTCTCGCCAAAGGAAAAGGAAGTCTCAGAAAATAATGTCTTCCTACCAAATCTCTTGCATCTTCTCTTCATGTGTCCCTTCAGGATGTCGATATATTGATTGATCCTTACCCACAAAAGGCCTCAAAGTGTTTCTAGGCAGGACAATTACTGACTGTGTTTCCAGTCATTAGAGAAGTATGAAGAATCCTGCCCACGAACCAATCCTCCATTCTCCATATAGAAAAATTTCAAAAATAATGTTACAGAAAATGGAGTTGAGAGTCATTTCCCTACAGGAGTAATAGACATTTTCACAAATATGTATGAAATAATACTCTTAGCCTGACAAGTCCTTATAAAAACAATTCTCACCAACCCCTAGTTTAGCCTGTGTCTTCAGTAATGGACGGACAAATGCATGTCCACTGCAGCTCATAACCAAAGCTAGGGACCACTATAAACATGAGTTATCATCAAATTATCAGAAAAGGAAACTTCCAAACAGTGGCCCAACTGTGTGTCAGCCCTCAAGTGGTTAACAGCCTAAGCAACCACTGTGCTTTAATGGCTTGGAATAAAGCTCTTGGTATCAATACTCCCACAGGCATATTTCCCATGATACACAAAAATATACAGAGCCATTCATGATTTTGTCCTTCATATGCAACAACCTACAGAGCAGCAGGCAGATAGTAAAGAAGCTGCTTCTACCTTGTCTCTTCTGTGTGCTTATTAAAATGCAAATTTAAACTGTAAGAAGCTTCATTCTATAGTTGCTAATACCTTTCGTACTATTGCTGATTTAATAAAAGCATGCCAAAATGATTGCCTAGAGGAGCTCAGATTCTGGCTGTGTTATTATGGCCTCATATGTGTTTCACATATGGAGAGAACAGACCATTTACAGAAATAATATAAACAAAAACTTGCTATTCATCCTCAGTATAGTAAACCTCTCTCTAAAACACCTGCAAATGTAAGATGCATTTTCACTGGTCCAGTCAATGTCGATCTAGAAGTAGTGACAAAGAGAATCCAATTTCAGGAAACAGGGGAATGAGCATCCAGGGCTGCTGATGACAGGATCAGGTCTCTACATTCCCAGCTTGGAATCCCACTGCTCTTTACCCAGTGCTATCTAAGCAGGTGCCCAGTTTGCTACCAATATAGCAGACTCCACACCCTGGGGGCTCCACAATGTGACACGCAACTCTGTTCCTAATTCTAAAACAATAAGTGATTCGAATACTACTTCCAAAAGCAACTCATGATCAGATGTATCAATAACTACAGACATAAAATTAGATTTCATAGGAGAGGTTAAAGCACCTATCCCAAAATCTGTGGGGACCTCTTCCAAGAAACTGCCTTTGCTTGTTTTAGGGAAACCAAATTGGACTGTGAAAAGGGCTTTGTTTGTGCACATGCTGTTGATATGACTTTTACTGGCCTGACTCATATTATAGCTAATTCCCAGCTACTCCAGCAACAGTTCCATTCACTTAGATTGAAGAAGTATTTATATCATAATGCATTGCTACATTTTGTCTTATTTTAGTTTCCTAAAAAAGAATCATGTCAATGGAGGTGGTCACTGGTAAACAGCTGGTCAAGGCATGGTTTACTCCAGGTGCATCCAGAATCAGGATCACTTTATTGCCAGCAGTCCTTTTGAAAAGCTGACAAAGACCCTATAAGACTGTGAAATGACAGACAAAGGGACACTCAGAATGATTATTTCTGAGCAAGTCTCCAGTCTAATCTTCTCTGCCATCTCAGTCCCAGAGCAGCTTCCTGCTCCTCCAGGGTTTCTGGTTGCAACACTGTGTGTCTTGCACAGTAATAGACTGCAGAGTCCTCAGAGGTCAGGCTGCTGAGCTCCATGTAGGCTGTGCTGGAGGATTTGTCTGCAGTCAGTTTGGCCTTGTCCTTGAACTTCTGATTGTACTTAGTATCACCATCTCCAGGATAAATCCATCCAATCCACTCCAGACCCTGTCCAGGCCTCTGCTTCACCCAGGTAATATAGTAGCTGGTAAAGGTGTAGCCAGAAGCCTTGCAGGACAACTTCACTGAGGAACCAGGTTTCCCCAGCTCAGCCCCAGACTGCTGCAGCTGGACCTGGGAGTGGACACCTGTGGGGAGAAAGGCAGAGTGGATGTCATTGTCACCTTAGTCCCTGTTCCTTCTTCAGGTTTGGAACTGGAAAGCCACTTACCTGTAGTTACTGACAGGAGGAAGAGAATGGTCCAGCTCCATCCCATGGTGAGGATCTGGGTGCTCAGTGACTGTGGAGAGGACACTGATCATATGTTGTTCTGGGGTGTGGACTTCCTTGTATTTACCATCACTGACTCAAGTAATTTGCATATTCATGAGCAGGGTACTTCTTAGATAAGTACCTAGTCCAATTGGAGAAGAAAGTGGTAGAGGATACCTGAGTCACTCAGCAGGAGGTTGAGTGCTAATTTCTAATCCTCTCTGAGGATATATATATATAACATGCTCCTTCCCTTACCCTTGTACAGACGCTGAGAATGTAACATCAGGACCTAAGCTTTCAATAGATTTCAGGCCTGAGAAAATTGCTACACTTTGTGAAAAGGATGTCAGATTGATGTTGTGGTTGTGATAATGACAGTGATGGGAAATCTAAAACTTGCTAAGTTGCGAGAATTTACAACCTCCTTTCAGATATATGCAATTAATATTTGCCTTTCCAACAGATTATACATTAAAAATCTCATCCAAATGTCCAAAATAAATATACTTCAGACATATTTGCACAATAATTATTATTGTAGCAACATCACAATAACTAAATTAGGGAAATAAACTATGTACTGTCAACAGAGGATTTCATTAAAAAGACATGTTTATATAAACAACACAATAGAAGTTTTTAATCTATAAGAAATATGGAAATTACATCAGTTATAGAATATTGGATACAACTAGAGATAAATGATTACAACCATCTCAGAAATACAGACATCAAATGAGATTCTCATTAGTAGTTCTTATTTCATACTTACATACAACTATGAATACAAATACATGATGATGTATGAGTGAATTTGTATGAGTAGAATAAAGGTAAAGTAGGAGAGGAAGGAAAATGAAGGGTAAAGACTAAGGAGAAATATACACACTGTAAAAAATACACATTTGTGAAAAATATAAACATGTATAATTGTTATTTTTACATTTAATACTTTGTATTTCTTGAAATTTTGATCTATGTATAAAATATATTATCATCATATCTACATCCACTATGCCCCACATGTTTCTCTTGGGACCTTCCAATACATCTCTCTCCCAACTTCCTGACTGCTTTTGTTTCATTAACTAATAACACAATGAGTTCAGTCAATGCTATCTATATACACATAGGTTGGGTCATAGGAAACCTCCAAAAATCTTCCAAAGAAAATTGATTATATTTTCCTCATCCATCATCAAATGCCAATAGATCCTCAGCTTGGTGTGGGTCTTCAGGAGTTTCTCTCCATCCATGTTATAGTTTTAAAAATTGTTATACTATCTTTAATGGTGAGAACAGGGCAGGAGAGGACATAGGAAAGATCTTGGAGTCCCCTCCACACCAACCTCATCTCTACTGGGGATTCTTGGCTCCATTGTGCCACCTGCTGGTTCTGAGCTTCCCTGCAGGTTGGTTTCTCATGGCTTACACTGAAGGTACACTGTCTTTTTTTTAAATTTTTTTAAATTCATTTTATGTACCACAGTTCCCTCCTCATCCCTCCTCTGGCTCCCCCCTCACCTTCCTCCCAGACCCACTTCTCATCCCTTCTTCCAATAAGGTAAGTTCTCCCATGGGGGATGTCAAAGCCTGGTACATTCAGTTGAGGCAAGACCAAGGCCCTCTCTGCTTTATCAGGGGTGAACAAGGTGTAGACCATAGGGAATGGGATCCAGAAAGACAGCTCATGCATCAGAGATAGATCCTGAACACACTCCCAGGGGCCTCTCAAACAGACCCAGCTACACAACTGTGTCCTATATGCAGAGGGTCTAGTCTGGTCCCAAGTAGGTTCCACAGCTGTCAGCCTAAAGTTCATGAGTTCCTTCGACTTAGTTCAATTGTCTCTGTAGACTTCTGCATAATGATCTTGACTCCCTCCCCTTGCTCTTATACTCTGTCTTCCCTCTCTTCAACTGGACTCCAGGAGCTCAGCCTGGGGCTTGGTTGTGGATCTCTGCATCTACTTCCATCAGTTACTAGATGAAGGCTCTATAGTGACTGTTAGGGTAGTCACCAATCTGCATATCGAGGTAGGCCAGGTTCAGTTCCCCACCACTATTACTAGTAGTTTAATCTGGAGTCATCCTTGTGGGTTCCTGGGAATTTTCCTAGCACTAGGTTTCTCCCTTACTCCATAGTGTCTCCCTCTATGAAGATATCATTTTCATTGCTCTCCCACTCCACCCCTCCCCCAGCTTGACCATCCTGTTCCCTCATGTTCTCATCTCCCATCCCCTACCCTCTATAGCCCCCAATAACCCTCAGTAATGTCTAAAAAGCCACATTTTATACTTCAGTGCATGGGATACTGATGGCTATCATAGGTTACAATGGACAGAAGTGCATGTCTATTTGAATAATATGGAAACTTTCCCCTCTTAAAATGTAATCCATTCACAAAATTCTGGGCCCTGTGAGAATAGAAATAGATACTATGAGCTTATTCTCATGAATTGAAGTAATATTAGGATTATGTGCAGATTTGTTGCAACAAATGTGAAAGTGAGCAGTTCTCCTTTAATACATGACATATTGATTTCTAGCTTTTTAAAGATGTTTCCATACTGTCATCAATGCCCCTCTCGATGCCAGGATCCTCCCTGGTGACAGTTGGTTACAAGTCCAGTACTTCTCATTTGTAATTTGGTGACAACAGGAAAGAACAACAGGAGACTACATTCTTCAGACTATACCTGAGACAGAGCACCTGATGTCAGAGAACCACAATGAGTCATAAACTCAGATGCAGCCCTCAATGTATCCATGTATGAATTCCTGAGACATGCAGATAAAGGGGTCAACAGAAAGAGGATAACCCTCTGTGGTACTCACAGAAAATTTAACAATTATACCGTGAGTAAATATACTCACATTAAGAAGGAAGTAGAAATGAAGCAAATAAATGTTGTGACTCAATCTGTTTCCCATACTGCATTTGATGCATTTAAAGGAATGAGAGGAGAGAGGAGATCTCCTTGACAAAGATCCTCATGATTGGAGTATATGTGTACTTACACAGCTTTATCTCTCCAAGTCCACAGTCCTTTTATTCTTGGACAGGGCATGTGTTAGTTAAGCTATTCAGAAGCTGAACATTTTCATGGATTTGGAATATACTCCCAGGAATGGGACAATCCAATAGCACTACTTAGGTATATGTGTAGATGTGTGTTTAAATGTCTGAAGTATAGCTACAATATTAAAACAAAAAAATGCATACTACATAAATTCATGCTGTTCAGGTATATTTTGCTCTAATATTAGGTCATGAATCAGATGCACCTAATGTTGCAGGACAGAAGGATCTAGGACCAGTCTGATGCATATATTCTCTTCTATCACAGGTTATAATGGATATGATATCTTGGGGACTGTCAGTTCACAGGGTAACACTCTCTTCTCCTTATAGAAGAAAACTTATTCCTACAATTGTGGATACTGGATGGTTTTGTATGGGCATTTCAGAATCTCTGTTGGGCTAAGTAATGTCTAAAAAGCCACATTTTATACTTCAGTCCATGGGATACTGATGGCTATCATAGGTTACACTGGACAGAAGTGCATGTCTATTTGAATAGTATGGAGAATTTCTCCTCTTAAAATACAATCCATTCACAAAATTCTGGGCCCTGTGAGAATAGAAATAGATACTATGAGCTTATTCTCATGAATTGAAGTAATACTAGGATTATAATATGTGCAGATCTGTTGCAACAAATGTGAAAATGTGCAGTTCTCCTTTAATGCATCACATATTGATTTCTAGCTTTTTATGATTCTCCCTTTACTCTGTGGCTTATTTACTCTTCTCCTCTGGCTGGTCCCTGTTTGATTTGGTCATATATCCCCAGAAGCTCCTTCTGTAACTGTGCTGTATTTTACTCTTCTAAACACCACTTAAGGACCTGAGCACCACTTACACAATTCCTGAGGCCCTCCACAGGGAGGATTGTGTTTAAAATGGGCTCATATCTCATTGTGATTCTCACAGATTGATGCACACAGTTTCCTCGGTGGCCAGATATCTAAAATGCAGGAAGATCCAGTTTAGAGATGATTCTCGGCATCTCTGGGGTGTCCACTCTGTAACTTACCTCTGAAGGAAGTTACAGACAACCTCTGCAGCCCATCCCTCTGGGAAAAAATCATGAATCAGCAACACTAACTACTAAACAGTTTTCAGCAAAGAACCAAGGATGCCTGTGACACCCATGTATCCCAAAGACTGGAGGAGAATGTCTCATGTCACTGTGTTCCTGATCTGTAACAGGCTCTGATTGCATGGCAGGATAATGAGACTGGGCAAGACTATGAATATGAAATCAGTGATTACTGCTTAATCTCAGAGTCTATACCTAAAAGCTCGTAAATGTAAACTGGTTTGATGTATATATCTTGTTAATAAAAATTCAACAACAACATTGATCAACTAGGAATTAGACATTGATATAAAATACAATCAAACCATTTCTACTCCAAAGTATTGATTTGGTTATGGTAGTAGACACATGCTCATATTGATATCAACAAGAGAATGAGTGGATCAAGTTCACTAATTTAAAACTCCTGCTTTCTGAATCTTTCATGCAGTGTGACTAGGAAATTCTTCATGTATTAGAACTAATCCTTAGTCTGTTGTTCCTTTCCATGGTATTTAACCACAAGTTTTGAGAAAGTCTTCAGGTTACTATTCCCTGTCCTCACAACCCCAAAGAAGCTTCTTGCACCTTCAGGGTTTCTGACACACCTCAGATATGTGCTGTGATAGTGCTCTTTGCACAGTAATAGATGGCAGAGTCCTCAGGTGTCAGGCTGCTGAGCTCCATGTAGACTGTGTTAGATATTGTGTCTGCATCTAGTGTGGCTCTGAAACTTCTGTCTGTAGTTTGTTGGACCAACGCTTGTCAGTATCCATCCAATATTTTCAAGCTAAGGTCTAAGTTCTGCCTCACCCACTTCATATAGGAAATGGGGAAGCTATCTGAGTCAAAGTCCTTGCAGGAAAACTTTACTGAATCTCCAGGACTTCTTAGTCCAACTCCAGATTGCTGCAGCTGAAACCTTGGAATGGACATCACATATAGAAAGGACGTCATGATCATTTCAGTCACTAGCTCCCCATCAGCCCTGCTCCTAGTAATACACTTATTTATAGCTGCTGCCACCAGGTAGAGGATGATATGACTTCAGTCTGCAGTGAGAACCTGTGTGCTCTGGGACTGTGGCAAAAGAGCACTAATGTGGTACTGTTGTTTTTGTGGATATCCCTGTATTAATAGCCACAAACTCTAGTTTATGTAATAATGAGGAATGATATTTCTTAGAGCAAGACCTGCTCCTTTTTGAGGCATAACAGGTAGATTTTTTCTATGTTAGTCAGTTGGATGGTGAGGTTCAAGTCCTAAACCTGTCTGGGAAATGCATTCCTTGCTTCATCCTGCTTCATTCTGACACCTGTGTGGGCAGAGGTCTTCCATCCCAGTAAGAATCTAGTTCACCACATCCATGTTCATTAAAGTGAACCACACTTCAAGGGCTCAAGAGCCACTTGAACTTCCTTAGGGTCAATTGTATTTGTGATGCTGAGAAGTTGCATTGGCCATCCTGCCCCCATCAAACACTGTCACAAAGCTTTGGTGTCCAAGCCACATCAGTGAATATCAGGAATATGCACACCTTTGATATCAGCTGGGTACTCCTGAGACACTATTTTACAAAATGTTGCTCAGATTCCTGAAGCTCAAATATCCTTAACTACCAAATCCCCAAAGAAACAAAGCTTAAGCCACCCTCTGCACCTGCTCCTGGGCTGAGCCTGAGTTCCTGTGTGCTGTGCGCCCCCTGCTGGAGATGAGCTCCAATGCTCTTTCTGAGAGCACAATTGCAGGGAGATTTTTCTGTCAAGTGTGTTCATCACAGAAGTCAGCTTTGAGGACAACTCTTCCTTAGATGTGTTGCTGGAGGTGGAGATGAAGCTGAAGAAGAATGAGTTGTTTTCTGTGACTTCATAATAACATCTTTCTCCCAGTAGTAACAGACACTTTCCTGGGGCAAACCCAACTCCCGTATGTATGAGAGTGTGATGGAGTAACCAGGGGCAGTGCAGGTACGGACCAGATCTCTGAGGGCTTCACCAGGACAAGTGCTGACATCTGAAGTAGTACCTAGGGACAAGGAGAATCAGTCTCAATCAGTCACAAACAGTGACAAGGTCTGTAGGTTCCCTAGCAATTCCTCAGGGTCTAACCATTGTGACAATGGCAGAGTCATTTCTGATACTTTAAATGACAATCTGCTTTGGTAAGAAAAAAAGCACCATATGTTCTCATAAACAAAAACATGCACAGAAAGGATTTATATTTGGATACGTCAATGTTTAGTCATTTTTTTTAACAGACCCCAAGCGTGATCCATGAGTAGCAAACAGACACTGATACTGAGAACCTGTCACTAGACTCAAGAATTGACCCAACAGTCTTGTCTTCTAACCACAGCCCTGTCTTCCCCCACAGACTTTAAGTCTATGTGAGTAGACTGTGATCTTCCATGTGCTGAGACCACAATTTCCCCTGGAGATTAGCAGCATACTTACATGATGGGAGCCCTGTAATTATAGATAGGAATGGACAGAACCCAGTTTTTCCTGATGTTTCCATGATATCTGTAACATGAATTGATAAGTGTTCTTACTAATACAAAACCTGGAGCCAGGTTTTGGGTGAAAGCTGAAAGATCAGACAGCAAGTCAGCCACATCTTACCTCTAGGAAATCCTCAGCCAAAGAGGGGGCTACTTCCTGTATACTCATGCCTATATCCTTTCTGTGCCCTGCCATCTCACTTCCTCTCTCAGCTCAGCTACATCACTTTCCTCTTTCTGCCAGCCCTATCACTTCCTGTCTGTCTGTACAGACCTACAGACCTCTACGGTTTACTAGTGCTGGGATTAAAGGTGTGTGCCACCATGCCTGGCTCTGTTCCCAGTGTGGCCTTGAACTCACAAAAATTAGGATGAATTCCTGCCTCCTCAATGCTAGGATTAAAGGCGTGTGCTACCCACAGCCTAGCCTCTAAGTTTAATATAGTGGCTGGCTTTTTCCTCTGATCTCCAGGCAAGCTTTATTTGTTAGAACACAAATAAAATATCACCACAGATGTAGGAAGACATTATTTCTCTTGGGCTTATATGGATATTTCAAATGTCATTTTTAATTCAGCATAGGATTGCAAAGTAATTGGCCAAGGGAATTAATACACATTGTAAGGCATTGCTAATAAGATGTCATCCATATCAGTCCCACAACATCATACTTGTTGTTGGAGGAACTGTCTGCTAGAGGAACTTGAGTAATCACTGTTCAGTAAAGAGATATCTCACTGATGTTAATCTATGGAGATTCTCTAGTGCCTTATCCCATCCTTGTTATGGTTCAGCAATTTATCGAAAACCAAGTGCTCTACAGCAACAGGCTGAACCCCATGGAGCCCGTGGTCTCTGGGAGGTGATGCTGTATCGGTGCAGACCTGTGCTCTGTGACAGGATTGTACTGCAGACCGGGTATCAGGAGTGGGAAGGCTGTGAATATGGAATCAAGAATATTTTAACTGTAAAATTTGAGACTCTCTTTTCAGTTCTGCCATGAACATGAACTGGAAATTTCAGTAAATTCTGTAAATGAAAATAACAGAGGAAATCATCTTCCCTACATGAATTATATTTAAATTTTTTCAGTTATTATTTGTTTACATTTTGTTATCTTATTGAAATACATTGCTTTATGCAATATATTCTGATTATAGGTTCCCCTTCCCCAACTTCTCCTAGTTCCTGCCCCCAAATCCAGAGCCACAACCTTTCTGTGTCTCATTAGAAAACAAAAAGTCATGTAAGGATTAATGATAAAAGAGCATAAGGCAAGAAAAAATTAACAAATTGGAACAGGACAGAACAACCAAACAAAAAAAAGAACCCAAAACACAGAGAGATGCTGAGACACACACTCAGGAATCTCATGAAAACTCATAATTGGAAGCCATAATAGATACAAAGAAACTGTATGAAAAACACACAAACAAAAACAATGGTTTTGGGGACTTTATGAGACAAAGAACAACCAAAGATGTTCATGAGTTGGTTTTGTGTTGGCCATCTACTGCTGGGTGGAGCTATCCTTGAGAGTGGTCTGTTTCCCCCAGTAAAACTCCCTCTGGGAAAACTAATCTTTCATTTGCAAGTGACTATCAGAATTTCCATGTGATAACAAACATTTTCTCCAAAATATTGACCCAGTATTTGCAGAAACATATGCTCACATTATCACCAACATGGGAAAGTTCGTGTCTTTGTTGTCAATTTAAAACTACTCACTCTTTGAGTCTTGGAGGCAGATTAACTGGGAAAATTCTGAATATATGAGAATGGATTCATAACAGAAGGAGCCAGATCAGGAGCTGAGAATCCGCAGTACAAGTACATAGGAAGGACACTGCCCAGACCACACTGTAAGCCATCCTTTAGCTCCAGATGAGGGTCTGGGATCTGAGTTTAGTGCACAGCGGACAGATCTAAAATTATCTAATTGAACAGAGAAACCGAAGATACAATGGACACCTGCAAACAGAGAGGATCCTGATCAAGAAACTGTCACACACGTCTACTGTCTGTCTCACTCATGTTTACTCATATATTCAGTATCCCTTGTTATTTACCTTTTAAAAGAACAACTAAGAAAACCCAGTGCAGCCCCAATCCCATGTTGATTGTTCTGTTTCCAGTGCTGATCACTGAATGGGTAGACAGGGCTAGAGTCCTCTGCCTAAACTGCAAGGTCAGGGCAGGGCAGCTTTTCATGAGCAGGGGAAGGCCATATTTGCATATTTTCCTGCATATCTTATGGTCTGATGTGGGAGCCTTTGGGGCAGCAGTTAATGATGCAAATGTCTGAGAGAAAATGAAGTAGCAAAGTGAGCACGATTTAATTGAAATATTACTCATTTTGTATTTGTCATAAAACTTCAATAGCTTTAATTTATTTTTATTGTGCTCTTGTTCCACACTCACTCTTTTTTTTTTGAGACAGGGTTACTCTGTGTAGTTTTGGTGCCTGTCCTAGATCTCACTCTGTAGACCATGCTGGCCTCGAACTCAAAGAGATCTGCCTGGATCTGCCTCTCGAGTGCTGGGATTAAAGGTGTATGCCACCACTGCCCGGCCCCACACTCAGTCTTTATTGCCTATCTTTCCAGATATTGTACAATAAATTCATAGGAAGTTTAGAAATAGAATTTATAATTTGATATTAAGAGGATTTAATATAAAGTTCAATGAATAGTGAATATATACAATAAATTAATGAAACAAACCTCAACTGAGGACATAACACAGTGGGAGAGTGTAACACTCACAAGGCCCCAAGATTTATCCTCATTATTAGAAAGATAAAATATATATTAAATAAGCACTGATACTATCTGAGAATATTCTTTAAGAAATAATAAAAACACATAACAAACTTTGGTCACATATATGTTGTATGCTTGTGTTTGTGTGTGTTTGTTAACATCCTGCCATTATTACTTTATTCTCCAAACCTAAGTATATGTTCCTTGTCTGTGGTTACCACAGGAAGGAGAGAAGTCTGTTGTCTTGTCTGTAGCATCATGGTTGTATGCTCTCTCCTCCCCTGAGAATGTAGGACTTCCTTTGTGGCTGTGGGATCAGTCTCAAGAGGAGGACCCATGGAATAGCCACCCCAGTATTAGAAAGGAGAATTGAGTCCTAATTGTCCAATGGAGTAATTAATTCTCCTATTAGAGAAAGTGGGTTTGCTATGGCTAAGAGTGGCTGTGGACTGTGATATTATTGTTTCTGTGGCATACCCAGGTAAAGAGACCTAACTAAAGCCACTAAATGCAGTGACACAATGATCTGAAGTCATTTCTGCTTTGGTTCTTAAATGATCAAATCATTTTTCTTATGGGCTTCATATATTTAACAGGATTTTATGTGGGCAAGTGAGAGGAGGAAACTCTGGATAGATGTAGTAATCTCCCTTGCTGTCCCTTGTTGTCACCTGTCACTTGGAGCCCTGAGTGGCTCAGGTGCCAACATCACCTGCTGACCTGCATTCCAATTGTATCAGGTTGATCTTGTCTGGATTTGCTCCTAAACCAGAGTCTAGCTGATGTGTAGGACTCACCCAGTGATATGGATATGGACTTCTGCTGCATGGCTTCTCGAGCTCTGTGCTCTTTTGCACAAGTAGATGTTGCCATCTCAGTGGCTTTCTTCTCACAAGACTAGCTGGACAATACTCTAGGAATAATTCTGATATGTGTGTACCAGACTGGAATGGAAGCATGTGCACATAAAGATGAACACAGATGTTTAGACTGGCCTCATCATATTTCTTAGGAATCAAAAGCATTTAAATATATCAATTCAATAACTCCAGGAATGACTGAATAAAACAAAATGATTGATTTCCTTTCAGCTAGCATAGAAGTGATAAAAGCAAGTGTCAGGGAAATTTTCAGTTGATGTTTCCCCAGCATGATTTCAGGGTCCTGGTGCCTAAAAGTTCTATAGAAAGAACCTTGTTCTCAGCCAAGACACCTGATGATCCAGGGTTGTATTCTGTATTCAGTGATAACATGAACAAAATGAGGCTCTTGAATGAAGGGCTGACAAATCCTTTGCAAGAAATTTGCTTTTTGAGTGTTTGTCTTTCAGTTCCAACAACAAAAAAAACTTGAATTTTTTCAGCCCCATGGACTAGACAGACCTATAAATGTCCTTGTAGACCAGGCTGGCCTCACCCTCACAGAGAACCACCTCTCTCTGCCTCCTGAGTGCTCGGATTAAAGTCAAGCATTTTGTTAAGAATTTGTCCATCTATATTCATTAAAGAAATTTCTCTGTGGCTTCCTTTGCTTTTCTTTTTTCTTGCATTTTGTTTTTTAATAGTGTCTTTACCCAGCTTTGTTATCAGGATGATACTGATATAGGCTTCATGGAATGAAATTGGGCTTGTTCCTTCACTTTCTACTTGTGGAGAATGTCAAGACTGGTTTCAAGTCCTCCTTAAAACTCCATATAGAACTCATCAGTGAATCTGTATGATCCTTCTTCAAATGGGGTATTTTAAGGACAGCTTCAATTGCATGTAATGGGCCTGTCTGAGTCATGCATACATTCACACCTTAATTTATGTAGACAATATGCTGCTAGGAATACTTTTAGTTCTTCTAGGTTAGCCAGCTTTTGGCATCATACTTTAACAAAGCAATCTCTAATGATATTCTGAATTTCCTTGAAATTAATTGTAACAATGCTATTTTCATTTCTAAGTTTTATCAATTTGTGGTTTTCCTCTTTCTTTTTATCAGTTTAGCTGAGAATTTGCCTACATTATTAACTTTTTCAAGGAACCAATTCTTTGGCTGATTTTGTGTGTTGTTCTTTTTCTCTAAATTTCATTAATTTTTTCTCCAATATTTATTATTTCTTATCATCAACTGTATTTGGGGTTAAATGTTTTTTTAAGAGCCTTGAAGTGCACCATTATATACATATGATATCTCTCAGATATTTTTAGATGAGTATTTACTGCTGGAAACATTTCTCTTAGGGCAACTTTAGCTTAATCCCAAAATGTCTGATAGAATTTCTTTTAATTTACATTATTTGCAATAATTACCCCTAGGCATCTTTTAAAAATATCATCTATGGTTTCATGAATAACCAGCTCTTCACTAATATGTCAGTTGTTTACTCTCCAAGCACATTTTTGGTTTCTGCCATCTCTCTTGTTGATTTCTAATTTAAATTTTATTGCATTATACTCTGATAGGAAACAAGGAGTTATCTCAATGTTTTGCATTTCTTGAGACTTACCTTGTGTCCTATGGATGGCTTACAGTGTGGTGTGGCAGTGTCCTTCCTGTGTGTTTATACTGTGGATTCTCAGCTCCTGATCTGGCTCCTTCTGTTATGAATTAATTCTCACTATATTCAGAAGTTTTCTGGTCAATCTGTCTCCAAGTCACAAAGAGTGAAGAGTTTTAAATTTATAACTGGCTGAGGTGTGAGCACCACCTGATGACCTGCACAACTCCCAAAACAGGATTACTCTTGTCTGGGGACCTGCTTCTGATATGTCACTTCAGAGTCAGGCTCCCAGCTGAGGCCCATCCAGGTCTAGAATATGGACACTGGGCATCCTCTCTGTGGTCTTCCTTGGGGTCTAGGGTCCTCCACACATGTACGTGAGTCCAGAAAAGTGAGTTCCCAACACAGTTATTGTTGGAGACCATAAATGTAAATCCATATATAGTGTGAGAATATGATTACTCTCTTAGATATGTATAGATTGACATGAGAGTATGTACACATACAAACACACACCCAAACTTCACATGGATGTTCATAGTTGCTTCTTCACCTTCTTAGAAATAGGATACATTGAAAATATTACATGAATATAGTACATGGGATTAAAAATTGTCTCATGTAACTAATGTAACTAATTCCAAACGTGGAAAGATCCAAATGCAAAGTAAGTGAAGAATGAACTTTCATTTATATTTAGTAAATTATGAGTTGCTATATGGTCACTAAGATACAGGAACATATAACACCATGCCCTTTCAACACTCATTACTCTTTCCATTCCCAAACTTCTTACCATTGAACAAGGCAGTGAAAGTAGACCAGAAGTGTTCAGTTTAAATAAAACATATACTGAGAACTGGGGTGAACTCTTGTTATTTAGAAGAGAACTGATCTCTTAAAAAATACTACCATGTCTCCCTGAGAATTCCATCATTAAGGACATAAAAAGTAAGGATGCCATCGCTGGTGTGAAGTCTGATGAACAAAACCTCCCGGTGTAGTAGCAATGTTCTCAGCACTCTGGACAGCATGACCGGCCCTGGTCTACCCACTCACCTCTGCACCTCAGTACTTTTTTGAAGAGGATAAGCATTTATTCACCTGATAGAAGTACTACTGATGACATCTAGAATTTTCTGATGGATCACATGAAAGACAGGCTCTCTACTTAAACTTCTGCCACTGAACTTCTGCCTTGAGAAGTGCTGTTGGGAAAACTTTGTCTGTATCCCTACATGGGCACATTTTAAAAAGCTTGTTTCTTCTGTTGAATTCCAATGAATCTCCTCATCATATAGAGCCTCCAGACTAGACAGGTCTTTGATATTAGATTTCAAAAAGCAGGCAATGTGTCACTAACTAATAAGTGTCTCTCTTCTGAATCCCAATGTCAGAATTGAACATTATTCCCTGAGAGATTGTAGTCAAATGATATTTTTCATTCACCATAAGATTGAATATGTTCTAACAGAAAATGAGTCTAGGTGATTCACACTTGACATTGGACATTGCTAGTATGATACCATCCATATCAATCACATATCATTCCTCTTTCATGGGGAGGGACCCTAAACTATAGAAACATTTAAAATTAGTCATTGAGCTGCATAAAGACACTTTATCCCAACATTAAACCCTGGAAATCTCCAAATCATATGGGTCTCCATGTTAGTTTTGTTCGCCAATTTATTTACAGCCACATGCTAATGAAGGTGGCACCATGTATCCCATGAACCATGGGAAATGATTTGGGTCAGTATAGGTTCATGCTCTGTAACAGTCTTTTGTGTTCAAGGTTGTAACCTGTTTTGCTTAGTTTTTTTTTTCTTCTGGGATATTTGGGACAAACTGCAGGGCCCTGTGCATGCTTAGCATGTACTATTCCTAAGTTACTTCTAGCCCTATCTTCTTACCTTCAAAATTGTACTTTGTCCTGTGGCTGAGGTGCCAGTAGTGCATGGGGAGCAGATTCCTGTTGACAGTCTCTGTCTGCCAAAAGAGGAAGATTCTTTGATAATAGAGAAGAGATACACTTTTACATGGATATAAAGATTGGTATTTAAAATGTGGGGAGTGTTATCACCTTGTGTGAAATCACTTATTTTAAATTATTTACATGTTATGCAATTCGTGTATGTGTGTAAGTGTGTGTATGTGTCTCTTAAGTAAACAAACACTGAGGTTTAATTGGTGTCCTCAGTCACCCTCAGTGTTCTTTGCCCCTCCCCCTTCACGTCTCTCTCCATAATTCCCTCCTCTGCCTATTAACAGATAAATTCTCTCTGTTTTCCCAATCTCCCTGTCATAATCCTTGGGTTATAGTACCCACTTCTCTAGAACTCCTTCTCCCACAAGTCCCTACAAATATGGTCCTCTTTATTTTCTTTGATTTCCACAGTGACAGATATGTACAGAATAGTCCACACAAACACCAAAGGATATACATTCTACTCAACAGACCACAGAAGCTTCTCTAAAATGGACCACATATTGGGACAAAAAAACAAATTTTAACAAATTAAGAAAACTTGAGGCCAGTCTGTGCATTCTTATCTGACCACAATGCAATCAAGATTAAAATCTACAGTGAACAAATAGTAATCTCACAGTTTCACGGAGATTTAAAAACCAATTACTGATCAGTGGAAGAAAGAAGAAATAAATAAAGATTTTTTTTCATTTCCTGGAGTTTAATGAAAATGAAAACACACCATAACAAAATCTCTGGGACTTATTGGAAGCATCAAAGGGATATTGTCAGCATCAAAGGGGGAAATTTTCTAGTTTTGTGTGTTTTAGTTGTTTTCTGTCTGTTTGGATGATGGATGATGTTCTGATGTGAGTCCATCACAAAGGACCCTGGTCACTGCAGAAGGCAGAGGATGTGTCATTTTCTGTCTCCACAAGTCACTGACATACACACACACACACACACACACAC
Organism: Peromyscus eremicus; assembly: GCF_949786415.1. Taxonomy (NCBI): domain Eukaryota; kingdom Metazoa; phylum Chordata; class Mammalia; order Rodentia; family Cricetidae; genus Peromyscus; species Peromyscus eremicus. Next base: position 62,563,175 of record NC_081430.1, read on the forward strand.
ACACACACCTTCATCACAAGTGGCTGGACAGGGCTTTACTATCACCAGTGTTGTCCTGCTGCTGTCAGCATGAATTTCTGGGACAATGAAGAATTTCAGATGCGTGGGTTGCTGTTGGCTCAAGCCCATCATATCAAGTCCATCTCATGACATCCATTGCCCTCTTCAGAGATGCATGAGTAGAGGGTCTATGACTGAGAGATGTAAAATGCAGATGTTTTATTTCCAACACTGAATTATGCTCTGTTGCATTCAGTTTGGGGACTACATTGAGAAAGTTCTTGAATTTTGCCCACTCTTTCACCAGCAGACAGCTGTTCTTCACTGCTTCATTCTTACAGTCGCTGATGGCTGCCTGTCAAAAGATACAGGGATTGAGAGACTGGAAAGGGGGAGCCTTGCTCTTGAACCTCTAGGAGGCTCTTATCCAATGTGATAGATAACATGCCCAGCAGTGAAAGCTCATGTTCTAAGTCGTTGTTCTGGAACAAGTAACACAAACCTCATGAAGAGCTCAATATTTGCAGACATATGTCTGGTGTAACAGTACTTACATAAGAAATTCTTAAGGATTTTAACCTAAAAAATTTAGTCAGGGCTCATAGGGGATCACAGAGACTTGCTGTCACAATTAGGGAGCCTGTATGGGTCTGAGTTAGGTCCTCTGCATATATGTTATGGCTGTGTAGCTTGGAGTTCCTGTGGGATTTCTAACAGTGAGAGCATGGGCTGTCTCTCTTTTGCAACATTGTATTGATTATTGCATAATTACTGCTATATGATAGCCAATACAGAGAAAAATGTGATAGAGAAATGTAAATTATATGTAGTATTATTCTTTTGTAAAGACATTTTTAAATTCTTTAATATTTGTGTCTGTATTTATTTTGTTTGCCAAAGCCTGTGTTTCTTGTAACCCTCCCATCCAGCAGGACACTATTTTCAAAGGAATGAAGGAACCAAGAATGTCACTACAAGAAGATAGAGAGAAATCTAGAGCCTCCACTCTGGGACCCTGTTCTCATATCCTTCCATCTCTCCAGTTCTGCCTTAAACCCAGAACATGAGTCTCTATACTGACTGAGGTTGAGACTCTGCATGAAGAGCCTTGAAATCGTCTTTCCTGAGAAAACATTGTCAGGTCCTAGTTTTTTCAGTTAAGGAATTCATTGTACTGTGAGATAAACAGTCTTCAGGTTGACGAGACAGTCTTTGAATTCTGTCATTTCTGTTTCTGTAGCCTTCACAGAACAGTGACACAGATTCAAGGAACTAACTTCAAAGATCTCTACCAGATCTTGTATCCTTCAAGACAAGTGCTCTTGTAACTAGAGTTTTCCTGCCTTGCCCACAGTCAGGACAAATCTCTATCACCGCCAGTCCCACAGCCGCTCAGACCTGACCAAGTAAACACAGAGACTTATATTGCTTACAAACTGTATGGCCGTGGCAGGCTTCTTGCTAACTGTTCTTATATCTTAAATTAATCCATTTCTCTAAATCTATACGTGGCTCATGGCTTACCGGCGTCTTCACATGCTGCTTGTCATGGCAGCAGCTGGCAGTGTCTCCTTCTACCTTTTTGTTCTTTCTTTTCTCCTCTCTGTTAGTCCTGCCTATACTTCCTGCCTAGCCACTGGCCAATCAGTGTTTTATTGACCAATCAGAGCAATTTGACATACAGACCATCCTACAACATGCTCTGATATAGGACATGGTCTCCTGGGCTTGTACATGGTTAACTGAAAGGAACAAACTCTGGGTAAAGTCAGGAAACACCCTCCCTGCACCTGCTCCTCAAGCTCTGCACAATGAATTCATTTAGATGTTTCTCTTATCCTGACTCCTGGCAACAAATATTTAGCAATGTTACTGGTGACATTAACACAGAAATAGTAATTTTATTCAGTATAAATCACGCTGCATACTTACAGATAAATAATGGAGGTCTGTACTGAAAGAAAAAGGCACCCAGCTAAAGCCCAAAGAAGATTTCCCTAACTCATTACACTGCACCTTAGCATTATACATTTTTATACGTGCATCATCCTTAAATCTGTTTATGTCTCAACCTCATTTTACACTTTGAACAATTTAAACAGAGACAGGACACTTAAAGTGTGGCAGGTAGGCAGATGTAGATTTATACAACAAAGATAATGCCTTCTTCCTTGTTTCCTTCTGTTTTCTGATTTTTTTATTGAAAATATTTTAATGCAGTATATTCTGACTACTGTTTCCCCTTCCCAATTCCTAGATTCTTCCTCAACTCCTCTCCCCCCCAATTCTGCCTCATTGCTTTCTCTCTCTCTATCAAAAAACAGTCACCTAAAAATAATAATAAAACAGAAAAAGATTAAGTTAAAAAAGGAATATGACAAGACAAACAAATAGTAGCATCAACAACAACAAAAAAAAAAAACACAAGAAACAGAGAGACTCACATCCACACAGTGAGAAATCTCATAAAAGCACAAAGGTGGAAACCGTAATATATACACAAAAGACATGTAAGGAAGGGGAAAAGCCATACAAAGCATTATGAGACAAGCAGCATCCATAAATGCCATTGACAACTTTCTGTTGTCCATCCACTACAGGGCATGTGACTGCTCTTAAGGGCTCTTTGTATATCTAATGAGACTGCATTGAAGAAAACCAATTTTTCCTTATGAGAGGTTATTAGATTGAGCTAGCTTGTGGAACAGGGTTGCGGGCTTGTGTCCACAATGTCCTCTCAGCATTGGGACCCCATCAAAGGTCTTAGACTTTTGAAGGCCAGTGCATGCCAGCCTCTGCCAGTTCATATCTGCATCAGTCCTATTGTGTCTGAAAGGCCTTGTCTCCTTGGTGTCCTGCCTTCCCTTTTGAAACTTAGAATCTTCATCCTCACCTTCTGCAGGGATCCATGAGCCCTGTGGAGAAGCATTTGATGGAGATATCCCATTGGGACTGAGTGTTCCAAGGTGTCTCACTCACTGCACATTCTCCAGTTGTGGATCTTTTTGTCCTCATCTAATGCTGTAGGGAGCTTCTCTAATGATGACTGAGCAAGACACTAATTAACAAGTATAGGAACATGTCATTCGGAGTTGCTTTATTCTTATATTTCTTTAGCAGAACAGTAATATTTGATTTTTCCCTAGGTCTCACCTGTCTAGTCTTAGTTCTTGGCCACCAGGGCAAGGTCTTGGATTGGATCCATCTTATGCAGTAGACTGTAAATCTCATCTAATATTGGTTGGTTCATCCTACAAGCTTTTGGACACTGTTGCATCAGTGTATTTTGCAGGGAGGTCATGATTGTAGACTGGTGTTTATCCTTCTCCTTTAGCAGCATGCAGAGTGTACTCCAGTATCATGAACACTATTCACTGGGAGTGCAAGCTCTAGGTAGGCTCCAGCTCAACTTCTCCACATTAAATAAATTTTGAAGATATTGTCTTTAGAAATAGAGCCTTGCCATCAGCATGTATAGAGCAGCCAATAGCTTTGGCAGTAACATGGGTGATTTGGGAGTTTCCATGGGGGTCCATTGGCCAACAAAATGATTAGATGAAAGACACAGGGATTGCCCAATGACAGAGAAATGGATGAGATCTACATGAGCAAACTGGAGGGGGGTAATGGAGGGCAAGGGTCAGGGGAAAGAGAGCTTAGGGGAGTGGAAGGTCTCAGCTGGATCAGGAACAGAGTGGGAGAATAAGGAAAGAGATATCATGATAAATGAAGACCCCATGGGAATAGGAAGAAGCAGAGTGTTAGAGAGATCCCCAGAAATCCACAAAGATACCTCCACAATAGACTCCTGGCAATGGTCGAGAAAAAGCCTGAGCTGACCTACTCTGGTGATCGGATGGCTGAACCCCCTAACTGTCATGATAGAACTCTCATCCAGTGACTGATGGAAGCAGATGCAGAGATCCACAACCAAACCCCAGGTGGACCTCCAGGAGTCTAATCAGCAAGAAAGAGAAGGGATTATATGAGCAAGAGATATTGAGACCATGATTGGAAAAAGCACAGGGACAAATAGCCAAACTAGTGGAAACACATGAACTGTGAACCAGTAGCTGAGGAGCCCCCATGGAATTGGGCCAGGCCCCCTCGATAAGTGAGACAGTTGATTAGCTTGAACTACTTAGGAGGGTTCCAGGCAGTGGGACCGGGACCTGTTCTTAGTGCATGAGCTGGCTTTTTGGATCCTAGGGCCTATGCTGAGACATTTTGCTCAGCCTTGGTGTAGGGAGGAGGGGCCTGGACCTGCCTCAACTGAATCTACCAGGCTGAGCTGAATCCCCAGCGGAGACCTTGCCTTGGAGAAAGTGGGAATGGGGAGGTGGATTGGGGGGGGAGGCTGTGGGGGGAGGAGGGAGGACAGGGGAATCTGTGGCTGATACGTAAAATTAATTATAAAATAAAATTAAAAAAATTTTAAAAATTGATTAGATGTAGAGTCCTTTGTGTGTATGCTCAAGAGTAGTACAGTTGAATGCTAGGGTGGATCTATTCCCAGCTTCCTGCGGAACAGGCACACTGATTTCCACAGTGGCTTTACCCAGTAGGTAACTTGGCAGTATAAGGTGTTTGGGCATTTCAAACTGACTCTGCAGCATGTAACAGACAATTTCTTGAATCAAGGCCAAAGACACACTTGACAGATGCCTTCTCAGTACATTGATGAGTCTTGTTCAATTCAGAGGCCAGAATCAGAACATTCCCTTGCCTTCTGATCCAGCCCTGCTTTCCTGTTGGAGGAGAAAGGAAGTGCTTTATGAAGACACTAGTATTTCAATCAGTATTTTAAATTCAACACAGCTTTGAATGATCTCTAACATAGAATTGGCAAAGGGGATTCATGCCTGCCACAAGATATTAAGCATATGAGGTTTCATCCATATTCAGCATGTGGCATTCATATTTTAAGAGCAAAGAATGTCTGCTACAAGAACATGCAAAAATAATGGTCTGCTTTATAGAGTGTTCTTACTGAATCAAACTCTTCGAATTATCAAGTACTAGAGGCCTCTATGAAGCTTGTTATTAGTCCAGTTATCCAAAACCAAACACTCTGTAGAACAAGGGTGACTTCAAGATACCAGTGGCCCATGAAGGATGATGGTGTATCAGAGTAGGACAATGTTCTGTAAATGCATGAGACTGTAGGTCGGGCTGCTGGGACTGGAAAGGCAGTAAACTTGAGACCAGATAATTATGAATAATCTCAAACCTATTCTTAGTTAACATGTGTACACACTGGATCAATAAATGAGTTTTATGAAAAGAAATTTAATAATACTTTAGGTCACCTTACAAGAATTACACTTATGTGGCAGTGATTTATGATATGAATATCTTTTATATACTAAGAAACTGGAAGTTCTGCTGGACAAAACAGCCAGAATTAAACACTCATTCAAGCTACTTAAGACATGAAACTATGAGAGGAGTTTTGCTTTGGTCAGGTATTGTTTATGTGGACTTTACTGATAAAATTCATGTTATACTTTATTTGAAGCTACTCAAAAAAACGTTCTATTCTCTTGGAACCCAAAGATGTTTTTCACTATGCATTACCATGGTTTTCCTTTCTTTAGTGTTTTATTACAGAAGAAACATGTAAATGGAGGGGCTCACTGGACCTCAATCAGCATCATTTTATTTACAGAGGAGAAGGCAGAAAAGTGGATTCACAGAATCATTATTTCTGAGCAGGTCTCCAGTCTAATCTTCTCTGTCATCTCAGTCCCAGGGCAACTTCCTGATCCTCCAGGGTTTCTGACACACTCAGGATGTGGTTGTAACACTGTGTCTCGTACAGTAATAGACCGCAGAGTCCTCAGAGGTCAGGCTGCTGAGCTCCATGTAGGCTGTGCTGGAGGATTTATCTACAGTCAGTGTGGCCTTGCCCTGGAACTTCTGAGCATATTTAGTTTCACTATCTCTAGGATCAATCCATCCGATCCACTCCAGGCCCTGTCCAGGCCTCTGCTTCACCCAGGTAATATAGTAGCTGGTGAAGGTGTAGCCAGAAGCCTTGCAGGACAACTTCACAGAGGCCCCAGGTTTCCTCAGCTCAGGACCAGACTGCTGCAGCTGGACCTGGGAGTGGACACCTGTGGGTAGAAAGACAGAGTGGATGTCATTGTCACCTCAGTCCCTGTTCTTTCTTCAGGTTTGGAACTGGAAAGTCCCTTACCTGCAGTTACTGACAGGAGGAAGAGAATGGTCCAACTCCATTCCATGGTGAGGACCTGTGTGCTAAGTGACTGTGGAGAGGACACTTATCTATGTTGTTCTGGGGTGTAGACATCCCTGTATTTATTTCCATAGATTCACATGATTTTCATATTCATGAGGCAGGGTACTTCTTACATAAAGACCAAGTCCAGCTTGAGAAGAAAGATGTAGAGGACCTTGGGCCAGGCAGCAGGATTCTAAAGTCCAAGTCCTAAAACTGTCTGAGGAAATGCATCCCACACAAATTCCCTAAGCCCTGCGCAGCCCTTGTGGATGTAACATTAAGACCTAAGCTCTTAATTCACAAATAGACTTCATCCGGAGACTGTATCTCCTCATGGTGACAAAATTTATTTACCGATGGTAGTTGTGATAAGGATTTCAAAACTCCTAGTTATGAGAATTTTCAGTCTTCTTTCGTATACATGCAGTTAGTAAATGCTTTTCCAGCAGGTTGCATACTAACAAACTTACCCAAAAGACCAAAAGTGAAAATGTTTCAGAAATGGTTGCAAACAAATATTATTGCAGCATTATCTATAATAGATAAATTATAGAAACAAACTGTCTTTCAACCAATTATTGCATTAAGAAAACATGGTATACATATAATAGAACATAATTTACTCATCAGTAAAGTATAAGAAACTTACATCACTTTTAGGAAAATGAATGCAATTGGTGATAACATTATTAAGGAAGTTTAAGACCCACTCAGAAACAGATATTGTTTAAGAGTCTCATTTGTAGTCCTTAGATATTGCATAGTTAAAAACATTTATGTATGTACATATGTAATGACGTATAACTCAAAGTATCTAGTGGAATAAGTGGCAAGTGGGAACAGTAGGAGCAAGAAAATGATAGGTTGAGATTACAGGATAAATAAATACAGTGTACATTATACATCTGTATGAAAATTTTAAACATATGAAATATTTTTTTCAAAATAATGTTTCTGTTCATTCCTTGCAATTTTCATTCATGAATGCAATATATTTTGATCATATTCAATCTTCCTCCATTTATGCCCTCCCAAAGCAACAAGTGTCTATCCTAACAAGTGTATTTTGTTTTATTAATGAATAACTCACTAAGTCTAGTTAATGCTATCCATATGGATATGGTGGAGGTCACCCACTAGCTCATAAGTAACCTCCAAGTGGCCACACTCTTAAAAAAAAGTGATTCTAACTTTCTAAGCAGTCTTCCCATCCCAGCAGCTCCCCAGCTTGGAATGGTCCATGGGGAGTCCCTGCCCCACTTGTGCTGTAACCTTTAAAAGACATTTTGTTTAGTAGTGGGGGCAAGACACATGTGTGCCAAGGCCTGTGTGAAACAGAAGACAACTTATGGAGTTCAGTTCTTTTCTCCTAAGATGTAGCTCTTAGAAATTAAACTAATAGTTGTTAGATTTGCCAAGAGGCACTGTTAACTGCTTAGCCTTTCCCCAGGCTTTCATGCTGTAATTTTGACTGGTTTGATTTTGTGCTGGTCTTGTGCAAGTAATTACAGCTGCTAAGAGTGAGAACATGTCAATAACTGTAGATAGAATTTCATGTCTTTCAATCTCACTCTCTTACCTTTACGTTTTGTTTTTTTCATTTCCCCATTTTGTGATGATCCTTGAGCTTTGGGTGAGAGGTTGATATAGATAACTCAAGTGTGGCCGAGTAGCCAACTATTCATTCTCAGCCCTTTCACCAGTCATGGATGTCTGCACTGATCATTACACATCACACAGAAACTTATGTGTTCAAGGCTGAGAGCAGCACTAATCAATTGGCTATAAAGATAAGTATTATAAGGCTGTTTGACAATACGACCATTAGTAATACAACTAGAGTCTACTAGGGTTATGTCAGCCCTAGCCATGGGCTGTTGAGCATGCTTACATGGGGTGAAGTCTTTCCTATGGAGCAGGCCACAAATACAATTAGAAAGCAGTTGGTCACCACATAACAGTCAGGCACTAGTGAGTACATCTAGCCAGAAGGTTTTCTCCTGTCTCCCCCAGCCCTGCAGTCCTGTAGCCACTTATAAAATAATTACTCAGAGGCTTAATATTATTTACAAACTGTATGGCCAACGGGAGGCCTCTTACTATCCAGCTCTTATAATTTAAATTAACCCATTTCTATTAATCTATGTTTTGCCACGTGTTCCATGGCTTTACCAGTCTGCTGACATGTTGCTCCTTGGGTGACAGGCTGGCATCTCTCCAGATTCCGACTTTCTCTTTCCTGTCTCTCTCCTTGAATTTCCTGCCTGCCTCAAATGTGCCTTGCCATAGACCAAACAATGTATATTCACAACATAAAGAAAGACATCCCCCAGCAAGTACATCCTGCCTGGAAGGAGAATATTGTAGATGGCAAGGCATGATACTGTGAAAGATCACTGATGCTTTTTCTCTCACCACAGGCTACATAGCACTTTCCTGTGCTAGGAAATCCAGCCAGGAGAGGAAAATTTCTGTTCACTTCAAGATTTGTTTCTCCATACCCTCAAACCAAAGTCCTTATCTATCAAGGAAATGCAGATCAAAACAACCTTAAGTTTTGATTTTTACCCCAATTTGAGTAATCATAATCAAGAAAATAAATACAGGCATGGATGTGGAGGAAGGGTAACATTTATTCACTGTTGGTGGGAGTGTAAAACAATGTAGTTACTTTGGAAATTATTTTGGAGATTTCTTCAAAAAATAAGAAATAGAACTGTGATATGTCCCAGCTATATCCCTCACAAGCTTACACTCAACCCATTCTACATACTATTACAGAGACACTTGCACATCCTTTCCAAGTCCAAGATCATCTTATTCTTGGACAAGACAGGTGTTAGTAAAGGTTTTCAGGAGCTGAATGTTTTCAGAGATGAAGGATGGATTTGTAATGTTTCCAGGAATGAAAGAAGTCAATAATATTTTGGAAGATTTTTGTATGCATTTGTCCTTAAATGTCTGAAGTGTAAGAACACAAATTAATACAAAAATACATGCTACAGAAAGTCAGGATATATGTATGTTTTACTTTAATGTACCTAATATAGCAGTTGGGACTTGGCTGAAGCATCTCCTCATTCATTGGTCAGAATTGACAAGATGAACTGTGTACTGTCATTCCACAGTGCTACAGACTCTTCAGTATACAGGAACATTTATTCCTACAGTACAGAATGCTGAATGATCTTATCTTGGATTTAAGATTGTGTTCTGACCTTGTTAATGGCTATATTGTTACATTTTGTAGTCCACTATGGCGGGTTGCTGATGGGCTATAATTAGTGGCAATGTGCAGGAGTGTTTGTGGGCTTAGGAAGAATAGATTTACATAGACATCCTCCTAAAATAATGATGCATATTCCCAAAAGTCTGGGCTCTTAGAGTTTTGAGAGAGATGATGCGAGAATCTTCTCTTAGATTAAATTAATATGAGGACCACAATATGTGATGAGCTGGTGCAATGCCTGTGAAACTGTGTGGTTTTCCATGAATACATGTATACTTTGATTTCTAGCATTCTCCCATCCACACTTCACTCTGTGGATTATATACCCTACACATATTGATGGGCTCTGTTTCATTGATCACAAATGCCTCAGCATTCCTTCTGAGATATTTGAGGCTTCTGAAGACACTTTTATGGCCTGAGTACAGTTTGTACTATTCCTAAGCCCCACTGCAGATAGGATTGTGTCTGGAACCTCGCCCAAATATCCTCACTGTGATTCTGTCACAGACTGATATACTATGGTGTCCTCAGTGGTCAGATATGGATGCCTCAGGAAGAACTATTTGGATATGTCTCTGGCGATGTCTGAAGTGTTCATTCTGCATGTTACTGCTGGAAGAATTAACAGACATTATCTTGTTCCCATTCCTCTGGAGCAATATCATGCATGAGCCTCTGGAATTACCAGTGAAGAAACAGCCAGATGGGACAAGTCAAGGAAAGTATTTATGATGCTTAGTTGGACTTAGGCCCATATAACCTTTTTCAAATGGATAGGACATATGGTAACAAAATTAAATCAATGACATCAAAAAGAATCATAAAGTAAATATGAATCACCAGTTTGTAATTATATGAGAAAGAGTTGTCATGCTGATGAGCATTCACAAAAATCAAGTGGATTGATTTAAAGTTTTGTGGTTCTAAGAAGACGTTGTATATGACAAGGACAGTGCTCATTGTCCAGAGAGCACTCAAACAAGAAAATGTTCTTTGTCTCTGGGAAGCATTAGAGTTGAAAAATAAACTAGATTTGGTCTAAAACTCAGATTCAGTGAGTGAAGAAGTATACAGACATTTCTCCAGTGCAGGTGAACACTTGCAGAGATCACAGAGACCAAGTGTTCTTGAGAAGACTTATGTGGATGATTGATTGATAAATAAAACACAGATTGGCCAGTAGCCAGGCAGGAAGTATAGGTGGGACTAGCAGAGAGGAGAATTGGGAGAACAGGAAGGCAGAGTGGGAGGAGACGCCAGCCTGCCATCCAGGGAACAGCTTGAAAAGGCAGCAGGTAAAGCCACGGAACATGTGGCAACATATAGATTAACAGAAATGGGTTAATTTAAGATAGAAGAACTAGGTAACAAGACGCCTGCCATGGCCACACAGTTTGTAACCAATATAAGTCTCTGTGTGTTTATTGGTGGTTGGGTCTGAGCAGCTGCGGGACTGGTGGGTGAGAGAGATTTGTCCTGACCATGGGCCAGGCAGGACTGGAGAAAACTCCAGCTACAGAAGTCCTTATAGATTGAAAACTTTAATGTGGAAGATAGGAACCGTAGAGTTGTAAGAAGCCCACCTGGAGTCTGCCTGAGGGCCTAGCAACAGGCGCTGTCAGAGGTCCTGATCATGCCTAGCCAATGAGGGGTGACCATACCCACCTGAGGATAATGGACAAAGCTGTTCATATCTTCTCCCCTATGAAGTTTGTTAGCCTGACATGCCCCAATTCTTCCTCTGGCACCAAAAGGAGATGTGGGTTACTCAGGATTTTCTCCAGTCTGTCATGTCACTTTGTTGCCACCATAAAAAAACACTGCCTGCTCAATCAGAGCAGACCCGTGGGGCCATATTTTCACTTCCTGTCTCCTTAAATGCACACACACACATTCAGCTACTGCTACCAAGACTGCCTTCCTTCCCCCAGAAGGGGAGCAGCAGTGGGTTCTGCTTTATAAAAGTTGAAAAGCATAAAAATGTTTGTTGTTATTGTTGTTGTTGTGGGTACCCTGGTAATATTGGGCTCCTTTAGAGTCTGTAAAGATGGTTTCTGAGTAGATAACAAAAAAAATTATCATTAAAGGAAAGAGTCCTCATTGGTAATGACATGCTCCATTGTTATTCTCCAATTTCTTCATATACTCTATAATCATTATCAGCTTAGAAGCCTGTGGTCTCTTGCATTCAGTATAAGATGTCAGGGCTCTTAGAAGGAAATTCTACAGCAGATATCACAATAGTCCTTGAGGTAATGTTTTACAGTTGTGTTAACAGCTGCCATTTCTGTGCTTGCAAAAATCCATTCTTCCATGTTGCTAAGTTCAAAATTAATCTACATGGTGATCAATACCCACTTACAATTGGAGGAAGGCAGGAATTTACTTTGGCCACTCATTGGTATTTACTGCATTATTTTTAATTTAGCCTACAGTTACATAGGTTCTAACTTAGAATTGGAGAAGAGGATTCACACTTGCCAAAAGGCATTCCTAAGATGATACAATCTCGTATTCCATAGCATTCATACTTCTCATAGATAAGAACTCCGTGCTGTAGGAACATGAAAAATCAGTCATTGTTTCCTGCTTTATATCTAAGTGACAAAAATCCTGGAGATCCCAAATGCCACATGTGTCTATACCTCTTGACCTTCAGAGATTTATTCAAACCATAGTCTCCAGCAAAGCACTGAGTATGACTATGACACCCATGTATCACAAGGACTGTAGGAGATGGTCTTGTTTCATTGTACATCAGTGTTTTGTAACAGACTTGTGATTACATGGTAGGGTATTGGGACTGGGGAAGACTATAAATATGGAATTACTGATCACAGTTTCATTTCTGAACCTACCCCTCATATCTCATGAATGTGAATTGGGTTGATGAATTTTGTTAATAGCAAGTCAATAGCGACGTTGGTCATTTCCTAGGAATTATACATTCATTACTATGTAATCAAACATATCTGCTCCAAGATACTGACCCAATTACAGTAAACACATGTGCTCATGTTACCACCAACATGAGAATATGTGGATCAACATTGCTAATTTAAAACTCTCTACTCTCCAAATCTTTCATGCTTGGTGACTAGGGAAATTCTTTATGCCATGACAATGGATTCATTGCCCTGTTGTTCTTTTCCTTGATACTTAAACACAAGTTTTGAGCAAGTCTTCAGGTTACTCTTCCACTCCTTCATAGTTTCTAACACACCTCAGATGTGGGCTGTGACACTCTGTCTTTCACTGTAATAATTGGCAGAGTCTTCAGATGCCAGGTTGTTCAGCTCCATGTGGGTTTGTTGGACATTGTGTCTGCATCCAGTTTGGGTCTGTACTCAAACTTCTGTCAATGTTACCTTCTTCTAGTGCTTAGGAGTATCCATCTAATCCATTCAAGTCCATGTCCAATCTTCTGCCTCAACCAACTCATACAGGAAATGGGTAAGCTATCTGAGGCAAGTCATTGCAGGACACCCTTACTGAAGGTCAAGGAATCCTCAGTTCAGCCCCAGACTGCTGTGACTGAACCTGGGAGTGGACACCTGTGGAGAGGATGCCACTGTTACTTCACCTATCTCTCTTCCTCAGGCCTGAGACTAGGGACCCACTTACCTATATCTGCTGTCAACAGGTAGAGCATGATCCAGCTACAGTCCATGTTGAGAATCTGTGTGCTCAGGGACTATAGACAATTGGTTACTAATGTAGTATGGTGGGATGTGTGGACATCCCTGTATTTACAACCACACATTCTAATTTGCATATTCACAAGGGAGTGTGTTTTTTAGATCAAAACCTGATCCTGTTCGAGGCAGAACATAAAGAGGATTTCTGTGTTAGGCAGAAGAATGGTTAGGTCTGAGTTTTAAACCCATCTGAGGAAATGCATTCCTGGATCCATCCTGGCAACTGTGTAGACAGAGCTTTTCCATCCCACTGAGAATCAAGTCAACACACCTAGGTTCATTAGTCACAGTTTAACAGTTCATGAGGCACTTGAACATCCTCTGTTAGAATCAGCCACTCATATAATGCTGAGAAGGTGCTTCAGACCATCCTTCCTACATCAGACACTAGCACAGAACACTGGAGACTACTGTCCATCCCATACCAGTGGTCAGAAGGAGTATGGACACCTCTGATATTAATTGGGTATTCCTGGGACACACTTTCTGAAAATGTTTCTCAGGGTCCTGAGGTCAAAATATCCTCAACTTATACTGATAAGTAGTTCATGACCTAGTTTCTTATACAGTGGCAATAGGACTCCAATTAGCCTCTTGTTAGGTTCACGTATTCATTCTCTTTAATAAAGAAACTCTCCAGTGTAGTAACATGGAGAGTCTCACAGGTCAACTACACCATGGTATCTGGATGTAATGATGCTGACAATGAAGACCACAGAGGCTGTTGGAATCCCCTTAGTGCACAACTTTCCTATCAGGCTTCAGATGTCATTTATTTCTTAGGGATAGGTTGATCTACAGTGCCCCCTGCTGGTACTGAGAAATGGCTTCTATAAATTTATCAATGGTCTGACACACCGTACAGTCAATATGATGCTTGTTTCTTTTCTTTTTTTTATTTTTTTGATGCTTGTTTCTTTTCTTCATTGTCTACCTGGTGATCTTGAGTAGATATTTCAAGGGTGGGTGATTATCTGTGCTTCAGGTGTTTTCAATGTCTCCATAACACTCAAAATTCTGATCCAACTCTGGGGTGTTGGGTCCAGCTATAGCAGTGACTATTGATGATTAAATGTGTTAAGAGACAACTAAAGTGAGGGACAGGGTCTAGTAGTCCACAAGGCAATTTCCCAACTTCTGCAGCTGTACTCAGGACAGAATATTCACAACAATGGGAAGAGGGAAAATATCAATGTGAAAAATACAGATCAGTTCACACATCAATAAAATATTTTCACATTCAAGAAGGAACCAAAATTTAAGAAAACTTGAACTGATTCAAATGGTTTTCTAATTCAGTATTTGTGTTGTTGGTGGATTGTATATTTGTGTGCAAATTTAAAAGAATGGGTTGTTCCCTTTGCCACGGAACTTTCTGAGTGAAAGATGCTGGCTGTGTCCTCGGGTAGCTCTTCTCTCTCTGGATCTAACATCCTCAAGCTCAGATTGCTCTTATTCAGGGAAGGTCGTGGCTGCTAAATATTTTCAGAGACTTGAATGTATTTGTATAAGCTTAGTGAATGACCAATGTGGAGTAGAATAACTATCAGCTCCTAGGAGTTAGTGGAGCCAATACCACTGTATATACGACTCATACTTTTGTCGATGTGCATGTATACATGTGAATTGTAGGCACACATGTTAACCACTAAATATATGCTGCATATTGGGTTAGATCCATTTGTTTGGATGTAAATGGCATGATAATGAGCTTATGCATTTCATTTTATTGAAGTTGGTCATGGGTCGAAAGTTTCAAGTATGTCATGGTACTTCATGTTGTGTTCCTTTATGTTAAGTGCTTTGATTACCATATGTATTCAGTAACAGGAGGGATTGTTGAAATCAAGATCCCATGCTCAACATATGTTGCACATGGTTGTAGTGGGTAGCCATTCCAACCTTGATCTGGAAGTTCCAACCCCCACTGAGGCTTCGGTAACTGTCACGCCTACAAGGCGGGGCCAAGAGGGGACCCTGAAGACCTGAGATTCGGATGTGCCAGCTCTCTTGGTTCCTGGACCCTGGACACTGGAGGTAGACAGAGCAGAGTTCTCCAAAGAACACCGCTGGACTGTGCTACGTCTTTCCCAGACTCTACAACCTACCTATCCCTTCATTTGTAAGTTACGCCACTAAATAAACCTCCCTTTTAACTACATGAAGTGGCCTTAATAATTTCACCAATACATGGTAGATGCCTTTGCTAACATGGTGTCTCTTCTTAGCATTGCTGAAATAGGCACTTGCCCATAGAGTCACCATAGAGAAAGGTGAGCATTTACAAGTCACCTGGGCCTGTAGATTCTGCCCTTGTTGCAGAACCTTGGGGAACATGAACCTGTATCTGAGGAAAAATTTACAAGTTTAAGGCCCCTGGAGCAGGGTCAAGGAGCTGTAGAAACTGATTATCAGCTACATCTACTTAAATCACATCCATTACAATTCTTATTCACCACTGGTATATTTTCAATTCACTTGAAAACTTCCACTACATTAGAAGAATCTTAATGACAATTGGCAATCTCATTGCATGCTGAATGTTTCACATAAGTGATGATATCACTGTCAGCATAGGTATTGCCTTTTAAAAACTATGTTCCCTTGAATAACTAACCCAATATCTCACATACTGAGGAAGAGTTATAATTCACAACATTTCCACAAGTTATAATGGAGAAATGTGAGGAATTTGAAAATAGAATGTGATGTTTCTGTTTCAAAATTTTAGAACTTCTCTGTAATGAAATAATTGAGGAGGTCAAAAAGTACAAAAAGAATTTATGAATCTTGGTTTCATAACCTATTATTTTTAGATGAGATCACAACAGGAAGAGGTTTGTCTGGAGGCTCAAACAAGACATTCAACTTGAACATTTGAGTGATGCTCAGCAAGACATTGAGGCTATCATGAAAGGATAAAAGCTTTTGCATCATAAGATGGACAAGGATCCTGACATGAGACACACGAAGCCATGATTTGTATACAGTTTGACTGTAACTCCAAGTTTCTTTGAAGGAATGCTGTGTGGGAAGTTTGATCCTCCTGGTGGTAGCAGTGAGAGTCATTCTGATGCCCAGAGGATAGCAATGAGTTGAAGGAACATGCTGTATTCAGAAAGAACTGGTGCATTTCTAGTGGGATCCTGGTTAGGTCTCAGGACTGACATGTTTCCCAGAGCAAGCTTGATGCCTCCCCTCCATTCCCATAGTGTAGCACTCCATCATATACATACCTGTGGTGTGACACCATGCACCACGATGCCTTCAACAGACCCAGCATTGCCATGGGCCCTTGAACATCAAAATCTTGGAAATACATAGGCCTCTATCTTTTATAAAGTACACTGTTTCAGATATGTTTAAGCAAAAGAAAACAGATAAATATATCAACAGTACATATAAAGAGTTTCATCAAGAGATAGTAGGCTGAGGCTTTACCTGAGAGCAATACAGAGGGATGGATAAGCATGAGTCTTACATTCATCCTGCTTCTTAACTTCCAGTCACAGCCTTGACCCTGACCCTCATCCTCTCAGGCTTGTCAGTCTTCACACAGCATTACAAACTCAACATTTCATAAAGGTCTATCTAGGTGAACATTCTTCCTTATGTGAAAAGTTCTGGGTTCAGATGAATGACACAATTACACTTTCATTGTACAAGCAGGAGCAGATTATTGTTTAAAATTTATATAAATATAATATAATTAATATAATATAATCAATATAATATATTACAGGTACTTGAAATATTTGCAGATTCAAATTCAAGTTCTGTAAAATAAGACAATGTGTGTATATGGGTCCAGATATGTCTCAGGGATGTATCAAAGATCTTTGAAATTGAATGATGGTAACATCTGGTGGCCAGTCATTATTCTCTAATTTTCCATGTCAGAAGGTTTTAAATGTAAACCTACCAGAGAATTTTATAATTTGAGGTGATTAGAACAAATGATATGACCAAATTTTCCAATTTAAAATGTAGATCATTTGTAGTACCTTGAAACAAAACAGAGTTGAGAGATGATTTTTAAAAATCTAATTAGCAATTTCATGATATTCTTACTCTTCAAATATGAACTTTTTGGTTGCCTATGTGTAGTAATCTTCTTCTTAACTGTACGTGACTTGTGAATATAAGAACATTCCTTTTTTCTATAGAACAATCATATTCATGATTTAATTTTCCAACTTATTAGAATAAGTTTCACTGATTAAGAGTATTCACAGAACCATCAGGGTATACACAAAACCATCCGGGTATACACAGAACAGTCTAGGGAGACAGAACCATCTGGGTAGAAACAGAACCAAGGTACTGTGATTATTTGCTCAGGATATTTTATAGGGAAGATTTAGTTGTTGCTATGATCATGGCAACTTAAAAAAGGAATTTCTGAATCATCTTATGAAATTGTTCCATTTCCTATCTTGAATGAAACAAGGGACTATGAAGAATGATTTTTCTCCTGTGTTCTTAGGACTCATAGGCTTTTTGTGCATGAACTAATAAAATGCCTATACACAATGTACATAATACCATACTCTTAACAATTAGCATGCCTCCCCAGAATATTGAAAAAACATCAAGAAGCTGGCCTGCTAAAACATCTGTAGGAATACTTTATATACATTTATGAAAAGGTCATAATAAAACTTATTATTTTATACAATTAAAATATTATAATGAAAAGTAAAATTATGTTAAGGAAAAAATATATTCAATGTCAAATTTCACTTTTAGATTATCTTAGTAAACTTGTGTGGTGGTATTGTATTCCCCGAAATATTGTGCATGCTAATAAACTTATCTGGGGTCAGAGAACAGAACAGCCACAATATTAAACATAGAGGTTACACAGTGGTAGCACACGCCTTTAATCCTAGCATTCCAAAGGCAGAGATCTACCTGGATCTCTGTGTGTTCAAGGATACAGCCAAGCATGGTGACTCATGCCTTTAATCCCAGAAAGTGAGGGCAGAAAGCAAAAAGGTATATAAGGCATAAGGACCAGGAACTAGCCTGGTTAGGCTTTGAGCAACACAGTTCAGCTGAGAGGCATCCAGTCTGAGGAAACAGGATCACCTGAGAAATTGGCAAGGTGAGGAAGCTGTGGCTTATTCTGTTTCTCTGATCTTCCAGCGCTCACCCCAAAAACTGGCCTTGGGTTTGTTTTTATTAAGAAGACCATTTAAGATTCATGCTACAAACTTGATTGTCATTATCCCCTAGAAAATTGTTTACATGTTTGAAACGTACTCAATGGAGTCTTCCTTCTAAACTTCCGCGAATATTAACACTTGAAATATTTCACAGATGGAACAAAAGATTCAAAGGCTGCATACTTGGGACCTGATCAAGCTGTTCTTCATACAAATTACTCCTCAGTCCAAAGGAATGAATTATATACAGTCATAAAGGACAAGAGCATTACCCCTTTCCAGTTAACATTGTTTCTGATTCTGCCCTGACAACTGTTAACATCCCTATACTGGAAAAAGCTGACATAACCCAAATTGATAACATTATCCAAAAATATTGAGTCAACATTCTAAAAGCAGAAAGATATAAATACTTGTGCTTAGTTTATTCTTACATTTGTGTTTGGAACAGGACACCATCCCATAGGAATAGTGTTGCTAATACTTAGGGTGGGCTTTCTAATTCAATTAACCTACTCTAGAACTTCTCTAACAGGAATGCGCAGAGCCAAAGCTAATCTAAATAATCCTTCACAGATATGCTCAAGACTCATTTCCCAGGTGATTCTAGGTCATGCAAATTAAATGATCTATGTAAACACAGACCACAAAGATCAGAAATTGCTTTTACGCTTGAATAAAGAGAAGTGGGAAGAGTGAGACTAGTCCCAGAGTGAGGAAATGCATAGGATAAAAGTTAAACTGGTTAAATCTGAGCCTGGAATATACCTCACAAAGAGGAAAGGAGATTTTAGGTTTTTAGGAGTCTGGAGGCTAGCAGCTTGGTTCTGCCTCTCTCTTGGTTCCCTCTGAATCTCAAACACTATCCTTGGAAGTTCTGCCATAGTCACAGAGAAGGCTCTATGCTTGCCTAAAGAGCCAATACACTTCTGCTCAAGGTAAATCACTCAATCTACATTGTGTAAGAGAATCAATGAAAATACTTAGACTGAGACAGAGGAGTGATATTGTTGACTTAAACAACTGAAATATTAAGTTTGCTCAGGACCTCAGTGACTATTAGAAGCTGAAATCATTTGAACTTAGTGCTGAATTGTCCTATACTTCAGAGAATGGATAATTAGTGACAACTTTGCTTCAAGAAAGTGAAAATGAACCAGCCATGGGGAGAGTATGAGTCAGAGATCTGCATTGCAAGTGACACCTGAATTACAGCAATAAGTGAAGACTGCCTTGGTGATGTCATGTGGGACAATGAGTAATGAGCTGATGGAAACTGAATATCACCTTTGTTGTTAGTTACAAAGACCTGTCTGACTGTGTCTATGCTTGAGTATGTCTAGAAGGGAACACTTTCCTGTGATGACTCTGCACATGTTCTGAGAAAACATCTGAGCAGTAAAACATTTAGGAAGCTCCACATGTTCCTACCTGGTTATTGTCAGTGCAGGAAGATACAAATAGTAAGAGACTGAATCAATAGTGCACTAGGAAACTGACCATAAATTGTTGGGAATTTTCCAACCAGGTTGTACATGTACATGGCAGAAACATAAACACATTTAGTCTCTCCACAATGTTCTGATTTCTTGAATAACAATCGATACACAAATGTATGTGGAGAGATTCCAGTGTGTTTGTTCAAATTTGCTTTATTGAAAAATATTTGCTTTTAAGCATTACATTTTTCCCTCTCCCAACTCCTCCCAGAGCCTCTGCACCTCCCTACAAAACTAACTCTACAGACTTTCTTTCTCTCAAACTTTAAACAAAACAAACAAAAAACAAACTCTCTCTCTCTCTCTCTCTCTCTCTCTCTCTCTCTCTCTCTCTCTCACACACACACACACACACAAAAAAAAAATCACAAGAAAACAAAATCAAAATCTAAAATACAGAAAAAATACTAATAAGACAAAAAAATCTAAACATATCTGTATAAGACAAAAACACTACAAAATGTCATTGTGTTAGTTTTGTTTTGTCCAATCCCTGAGCATGGGACTTACCCCTAAGTGTGGTTAATAAAGCCAGTGAGACTTCACTGAAGAATGCAAATTTTTCCTTTGTTAGTGGGTACAATTAACAGGTAGCTTCTTGGTTAGAAACAAAAGCCCAAGTCCACTTCCTGCTCTCGGCACTGGGACCCATCTGGTTTGAAGCTATTTAAGCCCTGTACTTGCTTCCAGTCTCTGTGAGTTCATAGTGCATTAGTCCTAGTGTCTGGAGTAGACTGTTTCTATGGAGTCATCCATCACCTCTGGCTCTTGCAATCTTCCCACCCCCTCCTCGGTACTGGTCCCTCAGTCCTGAAAGGAAGGTTTGATGAAGACAACTTGTTCAGGACTGAGTGCTCCAACATCTCTCACTCTATACACTGTTAGTTTGGGAGCTTTTAAGTTAGTTCCCATCTACTACAAGTAGTTCCTCTGATGATGGCTGATTTGGCATTTATCATGTGTATCTATGGGAACATCATTTGGAATCATTTTATTGATATATTCTGTTATTAGAAGAGTAGTATTTGATTTTCCTCTAAGTCCATGGCCTATCTACTCTCTGATTGTTGGCCATGGGTCTCATCTCAGGGAGTGGGTCTTAAATCCCACACAGAATGCTTGATGACACCAACAATGTTTGAGCCACCATTGCACCAGCGTGTCTCAAAGGCAGGTCACCATTGTAAGTCACAGCATTTGTAGCTAGGTTGATTATTACCTTTCTCCTCTAATAGCATGCAAAGTACTTTCCAGTACTCTGAATATTTGTCAATAGAAACAAGCCTCTAGTTAGACACCAGTTCTACTTCTCTGCATTCACTAAATCTATAGTGTTGTCTTCTTCAGTAATATGGCCTTATCATCACATTGTGGAGAGCAACCATTAGCCTTGCCAATATCCTGGGACTCCTATGTTCTAAGACTCAGTTTGTGAGTGCTTATCCTCTAACACCCATTTTCTTCATACCCACTTGTTGACTGGAGGTGAACATTACAATAATTTATAATCTACTGCTGTGGGCATTTGAGGCCAAAGACTGTGTGTAACCACAGCTCTGAACCACCTGGCTTAGGCACCAGACACTCTTCATCTTTATTAAACCAAACACAGACAGACACTCATCTTAACATCTGAAGAGGGTCCTAGCAGCTATGACAGGAAGCCAGAGCTGTGAAGCTCAAAGTCAAGAGGAAACCCCAGAGGCTAGCAGGAAAAGATGTGCCCCACCCACCACCATCCTGCCCTGTATTAGGAAGGAACAGGGCAGAGAGCAATACTGAACTATTGTACAGCTGTCAACCAAGGTTGTATCTGTGTGGAGCCTGAGCACAGTAGTATGTGGCAGTATCTGCAGTGTCCACACTGGTGATCATGAGGAATACGTGGCTGTTGGAGGTGTCCTTGGAAATTGTGAGCCTGCTCTTCAGGGATGGGTTGTAGTACTTATTGTTAGTCCACCATGTGTCTGCCAGTCACTCCAGACCCTTCCCTGGAGGCTGACGGAAACAGCCCACACCTACACCAGAAGTGCTCAGTGAAAACCCAGAGAAAGAGCAGGTCAGACTGAGAGTCTGGGAGGGCTGCAACAGCCCAGGGCCAGACTCCCTCAGGGTAACCTGGGACAGGACATCTGTGGGGGAAAGAAAGCAGAGGGTAAGGTTGGAACAGGGTGAGCATATGGAAGTTCATTCCTTAGAGCCTTGGCACTCACATGCAGGGACAATCAGCAGCAGGAATGAGGAAGCAAGCCTGGCCATGGCTGCACACCAGTGAGTACCCAGGCCCAGCTTTGACTTTTCAACCCAGGGTTGGGTGGAGCCAGGAGAGATTTATATTCCCTCACCAGGTGCTGACTCTGCTGGAGGAGTTAAGTTTTAGGTCTCAGGAGGAGCCCATCTGCAATGGGGCATACAGGAGCCCTCAGGGGAGTTCACCTCTGTTCCTAATAAAGAGTAGCTTACATTAAGACCAGGGTCCTCAGAAGCAAACAGTTTTGCTGAGTGCTGTATTTTTTTTTTGAAAGATCCTATTCTAACATGGAAGGTCCTTACTCTGTTCTTTCAGCCATGATGTATTAACCTGTGTTTTTTCAGGGAAGACACAAAAAAATCTCAAAGATTTGATGTCTCTCCAACCCTCTTAATGCTCTGTGCCTGAGGACAGGGAGGCTTCCTATGTGAGTCCTGTCTGTACATATTTCCTTCATCACAAAAAGGTACAGAGATTTTAGACTTCTTGTCTAGTGTGAGAGTACGTCCCATCTCCAGGCTGGCAGTCATGAACTGTATAACTGCATGGAAAACTGCAGTTTTATTGACTTTACTAATCTGTCAAATTCCTGCCTCACATACTTGTGATTTCTATTTATTCAACAGTCATGTCTTCACCTTTATACTGCCCTCTATTTCTGACAACTTTAAAATCATAAACTGTAGGCAGCAGTGTGGTTAGTTGCCTCAATTCCCTCAGTTGCTGAGCTTCCTGAAGGAGGGCACAGAAGGGTAGAAGAGGCAGGAAGTCAAACCTCACAAGCCCTGGGGATTTTCTTCACTGCCTTCAGAGAAGTGTAAGCACACTGTTTTCTTCTTTGTTCTGTTTACTACTGATGTTCTAGAAATTGATTTCCATACGTTTGTTGCACTTATACAGACATTTGTTTGAGTGAACTTAGCAGAACATAGGGAAAGAACTGTAAGTGAACTGATTTCTTTAAGGAAAGCTACACAAGAAAAAAATCAATTCTTTTCATGATTAAATCATCTTCATATTTTAAAATGTTTGAAATATGATGATATCAAGATGTGTCCAAGTGCTTGGCTGTGGGTCTCTGCATCTGCTTCCATCAGACACTGGACGTAGGTTCTATGATGACAATTAGAGTAGACACCAATCTCAGGGCAGGGGAAGGCTAGTTCAAGCACCCTCTCCACCATTGCTGTGAGTCTTAGCAGGGACAATCTT
The DNA here is from genome assembly GCF_949786415.1 of Peromyscus eremicus. Classification (NCBI taxonomy): domain Eukaryota; kingdom Metazoa; phylum Chordata; class Mammalia; order Rodentia; family Cricetidae; genus Peromyscus; species Peromyscus eremicus. Next base: position 62,586,479 of record NC_081430.1, read on the forward strand.
GTGAGTTCCTGGGGGTTTCCTTAGCTGCAGATTTCTCTCCATCCCCTTAATGATATTTTCTGTCAAGATAGCTCTTTCATTGCTCTCCCTCCCTATCTCTCCCCCAACTCAGCCATCTCAAGCCCTCATATTCCCACCTCCCATCCCCTCCCCACTATTCCCCACTCCCAGTTTACCCAGGAGATCTTAACCCTTTCCTCTTCCTGGGGTGATCCATGTGTGTTCCTCTTACTATCCTCCTCTTTACCTGGCTTCTCTGGGGTTGTGGATTGTAGCCTGGTTGTCCTTTGCTTTGTGTCTAATATTCACTTATGAGTGAGTGCATACCATCTTTGTCTTTCTGGGTCTGGGTTACCTCACTTAGAATGAATTTTTCTAGTTCCATCCATTTGCCTACAAATTTCATGATGGTATTGCTTTTTACCATGGCATAATACTCCATTGTGTAAATGTACCATGTTTTCTTTATCCATTCTTTAGTTGAATGGCATCTAGGTTGTTTCCAGGCAAGGGGTGTCAGAATCATGATGGGAAAAAACCACAGCAATAGCTGACCCAAGCTAGTGGGAGCTCATGGACTCTGGACTGACAACTGGGAAGCCTGCATGGGATCACACTAGGCCCTCTGAATGTGGGTGAAAGTTGCATGGCATGATGTGTTTGTGGGTCTCCTGGCAATGGGACCAGGACTTACCTTGAATACAGGAACTGGCTTTTAGAGCCCATTCCCTATAGTGCGATGCCTTACTCAGCCTTGATGCACTGGGGAGGGGCTAGGTCTGGCCTCAACTTGGTATGCCAGCCTGTGTTGACTACCTAAAGGAGGCCTTACCCTCTATGAGGAGGAGATGAGTGTGGGATAGGAGGAAGTGGGCAGAGTGGGAGAAGGGGAAAGAGGGGGAAAATTGCTATTTATATATTGCTATATAAAAGGAAAGAATTTTTTTATACAAAAAAAGATGTGTCCAAACCATGAAATATGATCTTAACACAAAGTTGTAACAACACTGGAAAGAAAGAACAAACCCTGAACCTCAGTACCAACTGAGGCACTGAGCCCTTAAGGTACAATGGGCAATAAAACTTTTAGATCATGTGGGTTCCTTTTCCTTCAGGTTGTCAATATTACAATAACTTTCGATCTATGGTTCTCATCCAAATAATTAACAAATAGTTGTTGACATAGAACAGTGAAAGAGGAAAAACATAAATTAATTGTGCAGGTACAGAGATGGGTCAGCAAGGATGCTTACTGACTCTATCCAGACTTTGTTCTTCTCCGTTAACCATGTACAAGCCCAGGAGACCATATCCTATGTCAGTTAGAACCCTTGTCTTAAAGGATACAAGATCTGACAGAGATCACTCCTAAAATCTATGTCACTCTCATGGGAATGCTGCAGAAACAGAAATGATACAATTCAAAAGCCCTCTAAGTCACCACGAGGACAGTTTACCTCATAGTAGAATGAATTCCTCAATTGGAAACCTGGGACCTGAGAATCTTTTATTGTAGAGAGGCAGTTTAATGGCTCTTCATACTGATTCTTGCCACCAATCAGTACAGAAGTGCCATGTCCTGGGGAGGAGGCAGGACTGGAGAGGGGAAAGACACCAGAGAAGGAACCTAGAGTGAAGGGCCTAGACTTCTCTCTATCTGCTCATACTCACAGACCCAGTTTCTTTCTTTACTTCCCATACTGGTTGTTATTCGCCTATTATCAAAAGCCAAGTGCTCTGTAGAACAAGGATGACCACCCAGTACACAATGTACTGTGAAAGTTGATGCTGTATCAGTGTAGGTCTGTGTTCTGTAAATATAGTGACTGTAGGGCAGGTTACTGAGACTGGGACCAGAAAATATGGGACCACAAATTAAGGTATAATCTCAGAACCAACCTCAATTAACATGTGTATAATTAAGCTCATAAATGTGTTCTCTGAAAAGTATTTTAGTAACAAATTTGTCCAACTTACAAGAATTATGTTTATGGCAGTGCATTATGATATAAATATCTCTTAATTCTAGGAGACTGGAACAACTGCTTGACCACACAGCTAGAGTTGACAATACACCTAAGATAATTTAAGACTTAAGACTATGAAAGGAGTTTTTGTCTGCCCAGCTGTTGGTGATTCAGATATGACAGGTCAAATTTGTATTATACTTTATTCCCAGATATTCCAACAAATGCTCCCACCACAGAATCCAGAGATACTTTTATCATAATGTATCATCAGAGTTTTCCGTTTTATGGTTTTATTAAAGAAGAAACATGTCAATGGACGTGGTCACTGGTGAAGAAACTGACAAGGTATGGTGGACTCTAAGGGCATCCTCTGTCATCATCACTTTATTATTAGATATTCATTTGCAAATTTGACAAAAGCACTATAGAGGTCTGTGTGACAAGCAGGCAGAAAATAGACACTCAGAATGATTGTTTCTGAGAAAGTCTCTAGGCTAGTCTTCTCTGTCATCTCAGTTTCTCCTCCAGGGTTTCTGACACATTCAGTATGTGGGTTGCAACACTGTGTCTCCCAAAGTAATAGACGAAAGAGTCCTCAGATGTCAAGCTGCTAAGCTCCAAGTAGGCTGTGCTAGAGGATTTGTCTGTGGTCAGTGTGACCTTGCCCTTGAACTTCTGGTTGTATTTAGTACCACAATTTCCAGGATAAATATTTCCAATCCACTCCAGGACCTGTCCGGATGCCTGCTTCACCCAGTGCATATCATAGAGAGCAATGATGTAGCCAGAAGCCTTGCAGGACACTTTCACTGAGGACCCAGGCCTCCTTAGCTCTGCTCCAGACAGCTGCAGCAGGACCTGGGAGTGGACTCCTGAAGAAACAAAGGCAGAGTGGATGTCATTTTCCCTTCAGTCCCTGTATCCTCTTCAAGGTTGGAACTGGGGGCCCACTAACCTGTAGATGCTGCCACAAAAAAAGAGAATAATCAAGTTCCATTTCATGGTGAGGGCCTGTGTGTTCAGTAACTATGAAGAGGACACTGATCATATGTTGTTTTAGGGTGTGGACATTCCTGTATTTACCACCAGAGGCTCAAGTAATTTGAATATTCATGAGCATGAGACTTCTTTAAAAAAAAAACCTAGTCCAGCTGGAGAAGGAGGTAAAGGACACTTGGATGCTGAGCACCAAGTTTGAAACTTGTCAGAGGAAATGCATCCCATACATGTTCCCTCAGCCCTGTAAAGATATTGTGGAAGTTACATCAGGACCTAAGCATTCAATAGATTTTAGGCCTGAAACAGTTGCTCCTTTTGTGACAAGGTTATCAGACTGATTTACAAAAAGTGTTTGTGATCATGATGATGGTCACTAGAAATCTAAAAAAAACTGCTGAGTTATGAGAATTCATAGCCTCTTTACAGATACATACAATTAATATTTGCCTTTCCAGCAGGTTGTATATAAAAAAACTGACTGAGATGATCAAAAATGTATCTCAGAAACATTTGTACATCAATGTTTATTGCAGCGCTGTCCACAATAGCAAAGTACAGAAGTAAACTGTACGGCTATAAGCAGAGGGTTGGATCAAGAAGACATGGTTACATACACAACACAACAGACATGTTTCATCTGAGAAGAATGAGGAAATCACATCAATTTAGGGAAATCGATACAACAGGAGATACGTGTATTAACTAAGACCATCTCAGAAACACAGGCATTATGTGAATCTCTCATTAGTAGTTCTTAGATATTGCATAGTTACATACAATTATGTGTGCAAATACATAATGATGTATAAATGAAACTGACTAGTAGAATAAAGAGTAACATAGGAAGGGTGAGAAAAGGAAGAGTACAGGTGTGAGGAAATTGCATAGTGTACAATTTACACTTGTATAAACATTCTAAACATATGTAAATTGTTGTTTTATTTTCCATAAGGATTTTGTGTATTCTTTGGAATTTTATTTCATATATTAAATGTATCATGAGAGTATCTACCCCCACTATACACCTCTGGCTCTTCTTGGGACCTGACAATAATTCTCTCTCCCAACTTCTTGATCTCTTTTCTGCTGAAGATATCATTCCATTCCTATCCACCTCATATACTGGATCTTACATTCTTTCCAGTTTCTCTTATGTGATGATCATTATGTTTTGAATGTGAGGTTGATATAGATGATTTATCTGTGGCTGAGTACTCAGTCACCCCTTCTCAGCACTTTCACCAGCCATGAATGTCTGCATTAATCATGACACAGCACAGAGAGGCTTCTGTGATCAAGGCTGAAAGAATCACTCATCAATTGGGTATAAACATAAGTATTATAAGGCAATTTGACAACATGACCATTAGAGAGGCAATTAGGATTACTGGGGCGATTTATTCCATATGGATGAGTATTTGAACATGTATACCAGGGATGAGTTCTTTGCTGTGGAGCAGGACACAAATCTAATTAGAAAGCAGTTGGTCACTACATAACAGTCAGGCACTAGTGGATATGTCTTACCTGAGGCTGATATTGTAGCTTACAATGTCTAGTACTGCATAAGATCATTGGTGTCTTTTCTCTCCCTGATGGCTATATAGCACCTTCATGCACTAGGAAACCTAGACTGCAGGGAGAGTTTCCTGTTCAGTTTGTGGTTGGTTTCTCTGCATCCTGCAATCTTAGCTAATGGTGAAATGCAGATTAAAACAACTTTAGTGTTACATTTTTATCTCAGTTAGAATAACCATGATCAAGAAAAAATATGACAACAAATGCAGACATGGATTGGGAGAGGGTAATCCTTATGCATGCTTGATGGGAGTGTAAACTAGTGCAGTGACTTTGGAAATAAGTTTTGAGTTTTCACTAAAAAATAATAAATAAAATAGTACTTTGTCTCAGCTATCCCCCCCAAGAATGTACTTAAATGATTCTTCATCTTATTATAGAGACACTTGCACATCCATCTCTATCACTGTTCTGTTCACAGCAGCTGGAAAATGGAAACAAGCTAGGTTCCCAAAACAGGATAAATAGATAATGAAAATGTAGGACATATAAATAATGGAATATTACTCAGTGGTAAAGGATGAATCATGAAATCTAGAGAAAGTGAATGGACCTGGAAAAGTATGCTGAGTGAGATCACCAAGGTACAGAAACACAAAGGCTTCATATTTTCTATCCTGTGTAGTTGTCAATTTGAATGTTTAGTTTTATGAATTTAATTTATAGAAGCCAAGAGACTAGAAATGTGCCACTAGGGTCTTAGGAAATTAAAGAGAGGATTTATTAAACATTGAGAAAAAAATGAAAGCAGATAGGGTAACTAGTAGAGACCTAAATATTCAAACATGAAGTGGTGTTGGGAAATGGAGAAATGAGGGTTGAAGTCAGCTAAACCAATATTGAGGTTAAAAGAAAGCTATATTGAAATCTAGGATCTTGCAATGTAAGTAATAAATACGACTGCAGAGGACATAGAATACATGTGGCACAGCAAAACAAAGGGAGGTCCTGGGAACCAAGAAAAGTGCACTGTGGAGTAAAGAGACACTAAATTACAATGTTATTTCTGTAACAAAAAGTCTAGAAATGATGAATAGATTGTAGTTGTCTAGTTTTACATTTGAGATTTTATTTGTGTTGAAGGAATAATTTTGTATTCAGGTTGTGGTTAAGTTGTATGCATCTATTGATACAATATTTTTACCAAAAATAATAACTTTAAGAGAAGTGTATGCAAAACTGTAGATATTTAGATAACAATTTGCAGTGCAGTTATTAGTACTGTCTCTGATCTGGTGCTGATCATTCTCTATCGTTATGTGAGGTTATGCTTACAAAAAGCTGAGTGTAAAGTGCATAGATGTGATTTGTACTTTTGTTTAACTTCGGAGTCTTTGAAGACAGGTACCTGCATGGATGGACCGAGGTATTCCCCAAAGAAAGGACTTGTTTACTGTACATCTCAGTTCCAGGCACAACATAATGCTGTGTGACTTAATGGTCAGAGTAGATCCACAGGTCCTGAAAACAGTATGAGATATTGTCATTGCTCTTAGTTGCCCATGATAACTCTGTAGATAGATCTTATTTCTGAGAATTTAAAATCTGAATAGATTGTGGAGCCAGAAGGGGGTACAGAACTCCAAAGGAATTGTCTTCTGGACACAACAGGAGTAATACACATGTGAACCCACAGAGACTATGACAACATGCACAAAGACTAAACCAAGTCATGCAGATGAAGTTTCAGGTTTGAGAGAGGGACATGGACACTGACTCTCACCCGTAGTAAAGAAGTTTCTCCAATTAATGGAAAAAAATTGTATTAATTAATGGAGTCTCTTTGGGTATGTCAACCACACTTAAGGACTGACACATTCCCAGGTGTAGAAGGACAACACAAAATGAAGTCAATGGTATTTTATAGATATTTTCTCTCATATCACATTGTGCATTTTTGTTTCACTTGTCTTTAGCCTACACAACATTGTTACAGAGCTGTGTTTATAGGGTTTGGTATGTGCTTGTGTGTGACAATATTTATTGTTTTATTTTTGTTTTGTTGTAATCCCATTTTTTTTTTTTTTTGGTTTTTCGAGACAGGGTTTCTCTGTGTAGTTTTGCTCCTTTCCTGGAACTCACTCTGTAGACCAAGCTGGCCTCGAACTCACAAAGATCCGCCTGGCTCTGCCTCCCGAGTGCTGGGATTAAAGGCGTGCGCCGCCGCCGCCACCGCCCGGCTTTGTAATCCCATTTGTAAAATATGTTTTGTCTTTTTGATTTTTTTCCGACAGAGAAAAGAAAGAGCATGGATTTGGGTAGGAGAGGACATGGCAAAGATCTGGAAGGAGTAGGGGCTGGGGAATCAGTGATCAGAAAACACTGTATCATTTTTTTTAATTGTAAAAAGTAAATGAAAACTGACTAAAATAAACAAGAAAATATAAACCCATAAAGAGGTTAACAAAGAATCTTTACTGTGTTTGTACATGGAAACATCATGTCAACCACAACAGTGCAGGTCAGCTAGTAGGAAATGACAAAGGATAGTCATCCACACCAACCTCACCTCTCTACTGGGGATTCTTGGCTCCCTTGTGCCCCCTGCTGGTCAAGAGCTCCCCTGCAGGTTAGTTTGTCATAGCTTACACTGAAGTTATGTTGTCTCACTTCAAGAGTAACATCCATGAAATTTAAGGGTTCACAGAGCTCAGCTTCAGGGAGAAATGACTCTTGGCTCTCTGGAGATGCTGACTGGATGTTTCAGAGATTGATTTTAAGTTGTTCCTAAATTATCAAAATGCCCCTCTCGATGTCAGGCTCCTCTCTGGTGGCAGCTGGATCCTGCTCTAGCAGTTCCCACTTGCAGTAAGGTGACAACAGGAGAGAACAAAGTCTTGACTACATTCAGCAGACTGTACCTGTGGCAGAGTACCTGATGTCAGGGAACCACAGTGAGTCTAAAACTCAGATGTAGCCCTACATGTATCCCTGTATGAATTCCTGAGACATGCAGATAAAGGGATCAACAGAAAGAGGACAAACCACTGTGGTACAAAAAAAAAAATCCAGAAAAATATATTCACATTTCGTTGGAAATAGAAACCAAGAAAATATATGCAGTGACTCAATCTGTTTCCCACACTGCATTTGCATGCACTTAAAGAAATGAGGGGAGAGGGGAGATCTCTTGACAAGGATCCTCCTGTGTGGTGGATATGTGTGTTTCAACAGCTCTATCTCTCCATGTCTACCTTTCCATTTCTGAAGTCCTCATATTCTTGGACAGGGCATGGGTAGGTAAAGCTTTTCAGAACCTGAACATTTTCATGGAAGAAGGATGGATTTTGAATACGCTTTCAGGAATGAGAAAAGTTAGTAGCACTATGTAGGGACATGTGTGCATATGTGTTTAAATGCCTGAAGAACAATTAAAATATTAATACCAAAATACATACTACATAAATTCAGGCTATTTGTGTATATTTTGCACCAATATTAGGTCGTGAATCAGATACACTTAATGTTGCAGGATAGAAGTGGCTGGGACCAGTCTGATGCATGTCTTCTCTTCTATCACTGGTCAGAATTGACATGATGTCCTGTGGACTGTCAGAACACTGAGAAACACCCTCATGACAATATTCTCTTTTCATTGTGGAGGAACAGTTATCCCTGTTTCAGGGTGCTGGAGGTGCTTCCCTTGACTTTCAGCATCTCTGTTGTCCTGGGTAATGTGTATAATGGTGTGTTTCATACTCCAGTATGGTGGGCTGCTAGTGGTTATCATGGGTATCAAAGTGCAGGAGTTTTGCCTGATCAATCAAAAAAGAGAAGAGAGGAGAGGAGAGAACAGGACAGGACAGGACAGGATAGGACAGGACAAGACAAGACAAGAGGAGAAAGAAAAAAAGAAGCAAGATACTTTGTAGTATGAATTCATAGTTATTCACAGTAAAAAAATGTAACTTTGCAGCCTTACTATACTGTACATTGTACATGTAAACTCTCCTCTGATGTATTAGTAGAACTTATCAAATAAATTCATAGGAAATTGAGAAAAGAAAATCTACAATATGATAATTTAAGTAATATTGTATAAGGTTACTTCCATAATGAATTCATACATAAAAGGTCATTACAAAATGTGGATGAAGCAGTAGCTGTTCTGTGGTACAGTACAGCAGGGAAAAAGATTAAAAATTGAACTTTGAAAAATAAGAGAACTATTATATAAATACTATCTGAGTTTAGTCTTCATTCAATAATAAAAATACACTGAGGACCTGTGTTTACCACTTAGATCCTCCAGGCCTGACCTACCCCACCAGCCATGCAGGCCTCCTCCCATCCATCCCAAAGGCACTCCCAGCTCTTCTGTGACTTCCCAAAAACACTAGGTAGGCTCATTTCTTTCCCTGCCACATTCTTCTGCTCTCCAGATCCTCAAGGAGTTGTCTTTCTCTCCCCAGGAGCTAGGTCTGCTCTTACAGAGAAGTACAGCATGGCCCTTTAGAGACTTCCCTTCCCTGTACCACTAGGGAGTCCAGCCCCTTCTTCCCTACAGCCTGCTCTCTTCCTGTGACATCCCTCCCCTTCACATCATGTTGTCTTTGCTCTTTCCCACATCTTAAGTAGCCGTGCTTCTCTCCACTGCTGAGTAGACACTACTATTGCTTACCCAGTAGGTCTCCCTTTCCTCCGGGTTCTTGCATCCAAGTGCTGCCAGACTGCCTGCTATTACAGAACCTTTCATCTAGTCTATCTAGTGTCAGGTTCTTGGCCACCTGAGCAGTTCTGGGAATGGGTTCAATCAGAATTACAATCAGATATTGTTTGGTTGCTCTGACAAAAGATGCTCTGCATACTACCGAAGGAGAAATGTAAACAGATACCCAACTACAAACCGTTTGGCCTACAATGGTGACCTGCCTTCAAGACACAAATATATTTTCTAACTGTGTTCTAAAAACTTATCCTTACACCCTCATATAAAAACTCCCACTCCCTCATCAAAGAAGCATTTGTTTTTAATTACAGATGGAGATGATTACAGAGATCCATGTCAGGTAAATATTCAGAGAACAAGTGACTCTAGGATCCCCAGCAACACTTGATACATCTTCAATGTTAACGCTACATTTAAGGCTCAAAGAAAAATCCTGGAAGAGGGGGCAGAAAGATTGTAAGATCTAAAGGACCAAGATGTGACTGTGAGATGGTATCTCTCGACAGGACAGGAATGCTTCACCAATGAAATATCAACAATATTGCTTTCTAACTAGATGTCCATAACATAGAGGGAATCACATAGTTATCCTCCCTAAATAAAGAGCATCAGGTAATCAATGACTCAATGATCAAGCTCCCTGAAAGGTTATTCAATCCCAATGGTCAGCTAAAAACACATGTACATATACAAAACATTAACTGTTTTAATATTTTTTTTTACAATTCAATAAGGAAAGCTCAGCTCAAACCCAATGTCATGTGCTCCATAGAGAACATTATAACATAGAGTTGACAATTTTAGAAGGAGTAACAAAGTTTATGAAAGTTGAATCCAGATATTAAACTGAAGAAATTGGTTTCAAGGATGAAGCTTAGTGCTGATTCATGCAAAACAAGGGGTGTGTGATTCCCAGTGTTGAAAAATAAAACTGCATTAATTCTATAGAGCATCATTCTATGTGAATAATGTTTTACAATTTTGAACTACTGTGTTTGTATTTATTGTTTATCTGCTGTGGGCTGTGTTTCATGTAGCCCTCCTGTAATAAAGGACCCATGCCTGTGAGTACCCAAAGACAGACAGAAAACTAGACACTGAATTCTAGGGCCTATATACTTCAAAGACCTACAGAATATGGCATTTAAAATATTTTTAACAATTTAGACTTTCTGGACAGTGAGATATGTCTGCTCCTGGCAGCACCGATTTACTTCAGAGAGGAGGATGGGCATCGAAGACACTCCATATGGAGTTTATCTTCACCTTGGCAAAAATAGCCATTTGGGCAAGAAACTGTTCTTGCCTGGACTGCTTGATGGACTGGACATACAGGACCCATAGAAAGATGACCACTAAACTTTGCTTGACAAAATGGTCCTTCAGGTTCCTGCTTTGCAGAGAAAACTGCCAGACATTCTACAGGACACTGAGAAAAATAACCAAGAGACTCTAGCCCTGTGGGCTGAAGACAGATGCTCCAACTTTACAAAGGAACATGAGGTGACTGTCCAGGCTCAGCTGTCTCTGTCTACCCTGCAAGACTCCCAAAAGTTGCTTGCATCCTCCCATTTCTCAGGTAATATTATATCCTTCTGAGGTCTTTGATGTAGTTGAAGACTAGAGTTATAATTTTCTCAGTTATGATAAAAGATAAGTTAGATATAAAACCTTAAACTCACAAATATAACATAGGTAGGATATCTTCTTTAATATTGTAACTGTAATTCTTGCTTGATAATTGTTTTGTTATATGTAATTTTACTATGCTAAAGTTAAAACCTTCCTATTTGAAAAAGAAGAAAAGGTGAAGTGCTGTAGATATCGCTCTGTATGAATAAATACTGATTGGCCAGTAGCCAGACAGGGAGTATAAGCAGGACTAACAGAGAGAAGAATTGAGGGAACAGGAAGGCAGTGGGGAGACTGCTGGAGCCGCCACCAGTACAAGGAAGATGTAAGGTACCAGTAAGCCACAAGCCACGTGGCAAAGTATAGATTAATAGAAATGGGCTAAAAAATAAGAGTAAAAGACGGCAGTGGTGGCGCATGCCTTTAATCCCAGCACTCGGGAGGCAGAGCCAGGAGGATCTCTGTGAGTTCGAGGCCAGCCTGGGCTACCAAGTGAGTTCCAGGAAAGGCGCAAAGCTACACAGAGAAACCCTGTCTCGAAAAACCAAAAAAAAAAAAAAAAAAAAAAAAAAGAAGTATAAAAATAAGAGTAAGAGCTAGACAATGATAGGCCTGAGCTAATGGCCAAGCAGTTTAAATAATATAAGCATCTGTATGTTTATTTTTTTTCTTTTTTTTTTTTAGTTTTTATTTTGCAATACAATTCAGTTCTACATATCAGCCAGAGATTCCCTTGTTCTTCCCCCTCCCGCCCCCCTCACCTTCGCCCCCTAGCACGCCCCCCATTCCCATCTCCTCCAGGGCAAAGCCTTCCCCGCAGACTGACATCAACCTGGTAGACTTGGTCCAGGTAGGTCCAGTCCCCTCCTCCCAGGCCGAGCCAAGCAACCCTGCATAGGCCCCAGGTTTCAAACAGCCCACTCATGCAATGAGCACAGGACCCGGTCCCACTGCCTGGATGCCTCCCAAACAGATCAGGCCAATCAACTGTCTCACCCACTCAGAGGGCCTGATCCAGTTGGTGACCCCTCAGCCATTGGTTCATATTTCATGTGTTTCCGTTCGTTTGGCTATTTGTCTCTGTGCTTTATCCAACCTTGGTCTCAACAATTCTCGCTCATATAAACCCTCCTCATTCTCGCTAATTGGACTCCCAGAGATCCACCCGGGGCCTAGTCATGGATCTCTGCATCCAGATCCCTCAGTAGTTGGATGAGGTTTCTAGCACAACAATTAGGGTGTTTGGCCATCCCATCACCAGAGTAGGTCAGTTTGGACTGTCTCTCGACCATTGCCAGCAGTCTGTTGTGGGGGTATCTTTGTGGATTTCTGTGGGCCTCTCTAGCACTTTGCTTCTTCCTATTCTCATGTGGTCTTCATTTACCATGGTCTCCTATTCCTTGTTCTCCCTCTCTGTTGTTGATCCAACTGGGATCTCCCATTCCCCCAAGCTCTCTTTCCCTCGACCCTCGCCCTTCACTACCCCCACTCATGTCCAGGCTGTTCATGTAGATCTCATTCCATTTCTCTATCATTGGGCAATCCCCGTGTCTTTCTTGGGGTCCTGTTTTCCAGGTAGCCTCCCTGGTGATGTGAGTAGCAGTCCAGTCATCCTTGTTCTACATCTAGTATCCTGCTATGAGTGAGTACATACCATGTTTGTCTTTCTGAGTCTGGGTTACCTCACTCAGGATGATTTTTTCTAGATCCATCCATTTGTCTGCAAACCTCATGCTGTCATTGTTTTTCTCTGCTGAGTAGTAGTCCATTGTGTATATGTACCACATTTTGTTTATCCATTCTTCAGTTGAAGGGCATCTAGGTTGTTTCCATGTTCTGGCTATTACAAACAATGCTGATATGAACATAGCTGAACAAGTGCTCTTGTGGTGTGGTTGAGCATTCCTTGGGTATATGCCCAAGAGTGGTATAGCTGGATCTTGGGGGAGATGGATTCCCAATTTTCTAAGAAAGCACCATATTGATTTCCAAAGTGGTTGTACAAGCTTGCATTCCCACCAGCAGTGGAGGAGAGTTCCCCTAGCTCCACATCCTCTCCAGCATAAGGTGTCTTCAGTGTTTTTGATCTTAGCCATTCTGACAGGCATAAGGTGGTATCTCAGAGTTGTTTTGATTTGCATTTCCCTGATGATTAGGGATGTTGAGCAATTCCTTAAATGTCTTTCAGCCATTTGAGTTTCCTCTGTTGAGAATTCTCTGTTTAGTTCTATAGCCCATTTCTTAATTGGACTGCTGGGCATTTTGATGTCTAATTTCTTGAGTTCCTTATATATTCTGGATATCAGTCCTCTGTCAGATGTGGGGTTGGTGAAGATCTTTTCCCATTCTGTAGGCTGTCACTTTGCCTTGTTGACCATATCCTTTGCTCTACAAAAGCTTCTCAGTTTCAAGAGGTCCCATTGATTGATTGTTTCTCTCAGTGTCTGTGCTACTGGTGTTCTATTTAGGAAGTGGTCTCCTATGCCAATGCGTTCAAGACTACTTCCTACTTTCTTTTCTAGCAGGTTCAGAGTAGCTGGATTTATGTTGAGGTCCTTGAGCCACTTGGACTTAAGTTTTGTGCATGGTGATAGATATGGATCTATTTGCAGCCTTCTACATGTTGATATCCAGTTTTGACAGCACCATTTGTTGAAGATGCTTTCTTTTTTCCATTGTGCACTTTTGGCTTCTTTGTCAAAAATTATATGTTCATAAGTGTGCGGATTAATGTCAGGGTCTTCAATTCGATTCCATTGGTCCACATGTCGGTATTTATGCCAGTACCAAGCTGTTTTTATTACTGTAGCTCTATAGTACAACTTGAAGTCAGGGATCGTGATGCCTCCAGAGGTTGTGTTATTGTACAGGATTCTTTTGGCTATCCTGGGTTTTTTGTTTTTCCATATGAAGTTGAGTATTATTCTTTCCAGGTCTGTGAAGAATTGTGTTGGTATTTTGATGGGGATTGCATTGAATCTGTAGATTGCTTTTGGTAAGATTGCCATTTTTACTATGTTAGTTCTGCCTATCCATGAGCATGGGAGATCTTTCCATTTTCTGACATCTTCTTCAATTTCTTTTTTCAGGGACTTAAAGTTCTTGTCATATAGGTCTTTCACTTGCTTGGTTAGTGTTACTCCAAGGTATTTTATGTCATTTGTGGCTATAGTAAAGGGTGATGTATCTGTGATTTCCTTCTCCGCTTCTTTGTCCATTGTATATAGGAGGGCTACTGAATTTTTTGAGTTGATCTTGTATCCTGCTATGTTGCTGAAGGTGTTTATAAGCTGTATCAGTTCCTTGGTGGAATCTTTGGGGTTGTTCAAGTATACTATCATGTCATCTGCAAATAGGGAAAGCTTGACTTCTTCCTTTCCAATTTGTATCCCCTTAATCTCCTTATGTTGTCTTATTGCTCTGGCTAGAACTTCAAGTACTATATTGAATAAGTATGGGGAGAGCGGACAGCCTTGCTTCATTCCTGATTTTAGTGGAATTGCTTTGAGTTTCTCTCCATTTAATTTGATGTTGGCTGTTGGCTTGCTGTAAATTGCCTTTATTATGTTTGGGTATGTTCCCTGTATTCCTGATCGCTCCAAGACCTTTATCATGAAGGGGTGTTGGATTTTGTCAAATGCCTTTTCAGCATCTAGTGAGATGATCATGTGGTTTTTTTCTTTGAGTTTGTTTATATGATGTATTACATTGACAGACTTTCGTATGTTGAACCATCCTTGCATCCCTGGAATGAATCCTACTTGATCATGGTGGATAATTGTTTTGATGTGTTCTTGGAGTCTGTTTGCCAGTATTTTATTGAGTATTTTTGCATCAATGTTCATGAGGGAAATCGGTCTGTAGTTCTCTTTCTTTGTTGTATCCTTGTTTGGTTTAGGAATCAGGGTAATTGTAGCCTCATAGAAGGAGTTTGGTATTGTTCCTTCTTTTTCTATTGTGTGGAACAATTTAGAGAGTATTGGTATTAACTCTTCTTTGAAGATCTGGTAGAATTCTTCACTGAAACCATCTGGTCCTGGGCTTTTTTTGGTTGGGAGACTTTTAATGACTGTTTCTGTTTCGTTAGGGGTTATTGGACTATTTAAATAGTTTATCTGGTCTTGATTTAATTTAGGTATGTGGTACCTATCCAGAAAATTATCCATTTCTTTTAGGTTTTCCAGTTTTGTGGAATAGAGGTTTTTGAAGTATGACCTGATGATTCTCTGGATTTCCTCAATGTCTGTTGTTATGTCCCCCTTTTCATTTCTGATTTTGTTGATTTGGATGCTCTCTCTCTGTCTTTTGGTTAGTTTGGATAAGGGCTTGTCTATCTTGTTGATTTTCTCAAAGAACCAACTCTTTGTTTCATTAATTTTTTGTATTGTTCTCTTTGTTTCTATTTTATTGATTTTAGCTCTCACTTTGATAACTTCTTGGCATCTAGTTTTCCTGGGAGACTTTGCTTCTTCCTGTTCTAGAACTTTCATGTGTGCTGTTAAGTCACTAGTGTGAGATTTCTCCAGCTTATTTATGTGGGCATTTAGTGTTATGAATTTCCCTCTTAGTACTGCTTTCATAGTGTCCCATAGGTTTGGATATGTGGTGTCTTCATTTTCGTTGATCTCTAGGAAGTCTTTAATTTCTTTCTTTATTTCTTCCTTAACCCATTGGTGATTCAGTTGGGTATTATTCAGTTTCCATGAGATTGTAGGTTTTCAGTAGTTTTTGTTGTTGTTGAAATCCAACTTTAGACCATGGTGGTCTGATAGAACACAGGAGGTTATTCCAATTGTTTTGTATCTGTTTAGATTTGTTTTGTGGCCAAGTATGTGGTCGATTTTAGAGAAGGTTCCATGGGGTGCTGAGAAGAAGGTATATTCTTTTTTGTTAGGATGGAATGTTCTGTAGATGTCGATTAAGTCCATTTGAGTCATGATATCAATTAAGTCCTTTATTTCTCTGTTAAGTTTCAATTTGGGAGATCTGTCCAGTGGTGAAAGTGGGGTGTTGAGGTCTCCCACTATTAATGTGTGGGGTTTTATATGTGATTTAAGCTTTAGTAATGTTTCTTTTACATATGTGGGTGCCCTTGTGTTTGGGGCATAAATGTTCAGAATTGAGACTTCATCTTGGTGGATCTTTCCTGTGATGAGTATGTAATGCCCTTCTTGATCTCTTTTGATTGATTTTAGTTTGAAGTCTATTTTGCTGGATATCAGAATGACTACACCCGCTTGTTTCTTAAGACCGTTTGATTGGAAAGTCTTTTCCCAGCCTTTTATTTTTAGGTAGTATCTATCTTTGAATTTGAGATGTGTTTCTTGTATGCAGCAGAAAGATGGGTCCTGCTTTCGTATTCATTCTGTAAGCCTATGTCTTTTTATAGGTGAATTAAGTCCATTGATATTGAGGGATATTAATGTCCAGTGATTGTTCATTCTTGTTATTTTTTGGTGGTGATGTATGTGTACTTCTCTTCGTTGGGGTTTACTGCTGTGGCTTTATCTATTGCCTGTGTTTTCGAGGGTGTATCTGACTTCCTTAGGTTGGAATTTTCCTTCTAGTGCTTTCTGTAGGGCTGGGTTTGTGGATAAATATTGTTTAAATCTGGCTTTGTCATGGAATGTCTTGTTCACTCCATCTATGATGATTGAAAGTTTGGCTGGGTATATTAGTCTAGGCTGACATCCATGGTCTCTTAGTGTCTGCATTACATCTGTCCAGGTCCTTCTGGCTTTCAAAGTCTCCATTGAGAAATCGGGTGTTATTCTGATAGGTTTGCCTTTATATGTCACTTGGCCTTTTTCCTTTCCTGTTCTTAATATTCTTTCTTTATTCTGTACATTTAATTGTTTAATTATTATGTGGTGAGGGGACTTTTTTGGGGGGTCTAGTCTGTTTGGTGTTCTATAGGCTTCTTGTATCTTCATAGGCATTTCCTTCTTTAAGTTGGGAAAGTTTTCTTCTATGATCTTGTTGAATATATTTTCTGTGCCCTTGAGTTGGTATTCTTCTCCTTCTTCTACCCCTATTATTTGTAGGTTTGGTCTTTTCATGGTGTCCCAAATTTCTTGGACATTTTGGTTCATGACTTTGTTGGCTTTAGTGTTTTCTTTGACTGATGAATCTATTTCTTCTACTGTATCTTCAATGCTAGAGATCCTCTCTTCCATCTCTTGCATTCTGTTGATTATACTTGCATCTGAAGTTCCCAATCGTTTTCTCAGATTTTCTATTTCCAGCATTCCCTCTGTTTGTGTCTACTTCATTTTTTCTATTTCCCTTTTCAGGTCTTGGACTGTTTCCTTCATTTGTTTCATTGATTTTTCTTGATTTTCTTTCAGTACTTTATTGTTCTCTTCCAGGACTTTATTGATTTCTTCTAATTTGTTTGCCCTTTCCTCTAGTTGTTTACAGCATTCTTCACATTTTTTTGTCTTTTCCTCTACACAAGCCTCTAGCTTCTTCATAATGTCATTCATAAGGCTATTTTCTTCTGCTTCTTCCAATTTCTGATGTTCAGGTCTAGGTGTTGGAGGAGGGCTAGGGCCTGGTGATGCTGTATTGCTATTCATTTTGTTGTATGTGTTTCTGCCTTGACGTCTGCCCATCTCCTTGTGGTTCGTTCTTGGCCTTATCTGCACACTTGGTTCAGACAGAGCTGACAGATTCAGGAAGTCTCTCTCTCTTGTCCAGATGGGAGCTCTCTTGTCCAAATTGGAAGTCCAGGGCAGGATGGGAGCTCTTGTCCAGAAGGGAAGTCCGGGGAAGGATGGGAGCTCTCCTCTCTCTCTCTCTCCCTCTCTCTCTCTCTCTCTTTCTCTCTCTCTCCTCCAGAAGGGAAGTCTGGGGCAAGATGGGAGCTGGGGGCCTGCCTCTAAGTCTCAGGAAGAGGCTTGGGGCTCTGGGGGATGGGCGTGGGGGCAGGGCGTGGAGACTGCAGGGTCTGCCAGGGGTCTTGGAGAAGGGGATCCTTCCCGGTGGGGCTAGAAGGGAACCTGCCTGGTGGCCAGAACCTGGGGCCAAGTTGGGCAGGTCTTCCTCGGAGTGGCTGGTGCCCAGTGATGGGGTCCGGGGCAAGCTAGGGCACTCACCTGTGCTCCAGAAGGGAAGTCTAGGGCATGATGGGAGCTGAGGACCACCCTCTAAATCTCAGGAAGAGGCTTGGGGGCTCGGGCGAATGGGCGTGGGGGCAGAGCTTGGAGATTGTAGGGTCTGCTAGGGGTCTTGGAGAAGGGGATCCTTCCCGGTGGGGCTAGAAGGGAACCTGCCCCGTGGCCAGAACCTGGGGCCAAGTTGGGCAGGTCTTCCCTGGAGTGGCTAGTGCCCAGGGATGGGGTCCAGGGCAAGCTAGGGCACTCACCTGTGGTTCAGAAGGGAAGTCCAGGGCAAGATGGGAGCTGGGGGCCACCCTCTAGGTTTCAGGAAGAGGCTTGGGGTTCAGGCGGATGGGCTTGGGGGCAGGGTGTGGAGACTGCAGGGTCTGCCAGGGGTCTTGGAGAAGGGGATCCTTCCCAGTGGGGCTAGAAGGGAACCTGCCCAGTGGCCAGAACCTGGGGCCAAATTGGGCAGGTCTTCCCCAGAGTGGATGGTGCCCAGGGATGGGGTCCGGGGCAAGCTTGGGCACTCACCTGTGCTCCAGAAGGGAAGTCCGGGGCAGGATGGGAGCTGTGCTTCGGAAGGGAAGTCTGGGCCTGTATGTTTATTTTATAAGTGGGCTAAGGGACTGCCGGGGCCTGGCAGGACCAGGAAAGAAAACTCCAGCTACAGAGCTCAGGTTCTCAGAATCTTCCATGAGGTCTGCTAGAAATGTCTTTGTAAACTCACACAGAGTGTAAATCTGTGAATGGACATCATTGGCCCTATGATACATAAAATACGTTATTTAGTATGAAATAATGCTACTGATGATCAGATTTTAAAAATGAAAGATTGAAAAGAATGTATTTTATACCACACGAAATATTATGTTATAGCTTAAGACAAACAAGAAAATGAAATTCATGTTTCTTCCTTGAATCCCCAGTACAAAATACTTCAAATACATTTTCAGGAAATACTGTCATTTACGTAACACCCCTGGGTGGTGACCATGTGAAATTAGCTCTCATTGGCTTGGTATCAGAGTGAAATCAATCTTTTGCTTTTTCTGGGCAGAAGGTAAAGTAGAAATGGATTTGAAAGAAAGTTTTCCACAGCATATTTAAGGCTCAGGGATTCACTTTTTGATCATTCAGACATCCAAGACCCTCTCTGGAGATCTCTCCCACATGCAATATTAGGTGCTTGGATACTTTAAATTACTTGCTCAACAGGTATCCGATAAGTCCTTGAATTAATTGAGAGATGCGTTCCCAGTACATTAGAGAGACCCATTCAATATAGAGGCCTGATGTGGAAGATCCCCTGCCTCCTGATCAATCCCTGCTTTCCAGTTGGAGGAAGACAGGAAGAAGATTTATGAAATTACTGGTATTTGAAACAGTGTTTAAAACTCAACATAGGTTTGCATAATCTTTAACATAGAATTGGCCTAGAGGAATCATGCCTGCCACAAACTGTAGCTGAAACTTTTCCTGTGTCTTGCCTGGCCTATGGTCAGGACAAATCTCACTCACCTGCCAGTTCTATTACCCAAATGGATGTGTGCATGTCAGGGACGGAATGTCTGCTTGAAGAGCATGAAATGTTATTGTTCTGAGCTAAAAAGTACTCTTATTGAATCAAACACTTGAGAATACCAAGTACCAGAGGTCTCCATGCTGGTTGTTATTCACACACTTATCTGAAACTCTATAGAAATGTGACCACCATCTACCCAATGGACTGTGAGAGATGATGCTTTATCAGTGTAGATCCACATTCTGTGAAGACTTTAGAATGTAGGTCAAAGTACTGAGAATAGGGAGGCAGTAAATATGAAACTAGAGAATAATGCAAAATATCTGAACCTAATCACAATTAACATGTACAAACATGGTGTCAACAAATGAGTTCCGTGAAAAATAATTCAAAAGTATTTTTAGCCAGTTTATATAGAAATTAAACTTTTTTGACATTATATTATGATAAAAATAACTCTGACACTCTAACAGACTGAAAGTTTTGTTGAATCACACACCCAGAGTCAACTATACACTTTGAGGTCATCCCAGACTGTGATCACAATGACTACTCAGCCTGTTTGGTCTGCCTGCCTTTAAGAGAATACTGTAACAACTAACTTTACTTTCCTTGGATTTCTCATATAATCAGCTTTTGCAACCTAAGATACTGCGTAGCTCTAACCTTATTTTACATACTTTCCATGTTCCTGACTCAAGAACAGTGCATTTGCATTTGTATGTGTGTTATGATAATTATTGGCTGAAAACACAAAATGTAGATTTAAATAAATTATACAAAATAAGTATCAAGAGTTGCTGAAGACAACATATACAGATATTGTTTAATAAAATGATGTTTACAATACTGCTTAATATTTGGGTCTGCTGGAATAAGTTACTATCACTAGTTAATCTCAGTTAAAAATTTCTATCAAATATCCTTTATTTTTCCCATGTGATGCATTCTATGCTGTTCAATAAATACAGAGCAGAGATCTTTGTGAAGGATTCACACACCATATACCACACACACACACACACACACACACAGAGAGAGAGAGAGAGAGAGAGAGAGAGAGAGAGAGAGAGAGAGAGAGATTGTGAAAGAGACAGAGAAGAAGAGAGGAGAACAGAGAGACAAAGAGATGGAGAGACAGAAGAATAGGGAGACCGAGGCAGAGAAAGGGGCTCAAGGAGAGAGAGAGAGAGAGAGAGAGAGAGAGAGAGAGAGAGAGAGAGAGCAAGAGAGAAAAATAGAGAGGTGCAGAGGAAGAGACAGAGACAGATACAGAAATTGGACTCCTACAAGAGGGACAACACAGCAAGAGTCAAGTAACAATTCCATATCTGGGCTTGCTCTTGGTTAAATGACATCAAAGGGAAGTGCTTTTCTTTCCTTAATGTGATTTGCAAACATAATTAATAAATCTGAGTTTACTATTGATGTGTTAGAACCAACACATTTCCATGTTGTGTGAGGAATCACCAGTACATCAAATATACCTGTTTTTGTATTCTGTGTGAGTAACATTTAATTCATTTGTAAAGAATTTCAGAGCATTGAGTGTGGGTGAAAGATTGCCTAAACTCATGAGAGGGAATCTGGAAGATTCCTTGTTGAGGATGTAAATTTGGATATCTCTGTCATCAAAAGCAACAGGAGCCTAACATCTCCGAAAAGCTCCCCTCACTTGGTTGGGTGGTGGAGAGGTCTCAAAGGAAAGAGAAATTTGGAATTCTTGGGTCAACAGAAACAGTAGGTGGATCTCAGGAGCAGGGGTACTATGTCCTGAAAGCTTCCATCAAGTGATAAACTTTTATTTCCTTGTTTCTCTTTCTGTACCTGGTCCAGTTTTTTTATAGTTCATCTTCAACTGCAAGGAAAGAGCAGGGCATTCCATGTAGTACACCATGCCTCTGCCTTTTCTCTTTGGCTCTGAAAATGCTCTCAATGAGGGGATTCCCTGTCTCTGGCAGTTCCTGTACATGCACAGCAGATAGAAAACTTTCATTAATGAATTTGGGACAAAGCAGAATTATGAGAAACTCATCAGCTATAGACTGTTACTAAGAGATGTTCATGTCATCCTGATCATGTGACTCATTCATGACCTTGGGGAAAATGATGATGCATTATGCTATTCTATAGGATTAGTTATACTAAAAGATTTAATCCTTTAGAACAAGAGTAGGCTAGCCATCCAGTATCACAAAAAGGATAAAAGAAGTCCCAGAAAAATGTTTATCTACTAAATCTCTTGCATACTCTCTGCATACTTCCTTCTTTATGTTAATATATTAAAGATCCTTAAGTACAAAATGCCTTAAAGAAGCTTCTCAATCAGGAAACTATTAACTGTGTTTCTAGTTACTAGAGAAATATGGTGAATCTTGACCATGAAATACTCCATTCACAATATAAAAGATCTCAAAACTGTTACAGAGAGATTGGTTGAGAGTCATTTCACTATATGAAAAATAGATGTTTTGGCAAATATTTATGAGATGATACTCTTTGCCCGGCAAGCACTTATGAAAACAATTCACACCATGCTTCAGTTTAGACTGAGGCTTCAGTAATGGATAGACACCTCTTCACTGCTGCTCATAACCAAAGGCAGGGACAATTATAACCTTTATTTTCATCAGTTTATCAGACAAGGAAACTTCCAAACAGTGGCCCAAAAGCTTGTCAGCCCTCAAGTGGTTCACAGCCAAAGCCGCCAAGCTGCTATCAGGGCTTGGAATAAATTTCCTGATATTAACGCTCCCACAGGCATCTTTCCCACTATAGACAGAAATCTACTGAGCCCTTTGTGACATTCCTTCATCTGCAACAAGTTATAGCACAACAGGCAGATAATAAAGAAGCTGCTTCAACCTTGTCTCATATATCTGCTTATTAAAATTAATTGTAAAAACTTAATTGTGTAGTTGCTAATACCTCGCACACAATCGCTGATTTTATAAAAGCAGGTTATATGATTGTCCAGAGGAGCACAGGGCATAGATCCTGGCTGTGTTACTATGGCCTCATATGTGTATCAAATGGGAAAGGAAAAGACCATTTACAAAACTAATATAAACTAAAACTTGCTAATCATCTTCAGGGTAGTAAACCTCCCTCTAAACACCTGCAAATTTAAGATGCATTTTCCCTGGTCCAGTCTGTGTGGATGGTGGTGAAAAAGAGAATCCAATTTCAGGAAACAGGGGAATGAGCACCCAGGACTGCTGATGACAGGATCAGGTCTCTACATTCCCAGCTTGGAACCCCACTGCTCTTTTCCCAGTGTTACCTGAGCAGGAGCCCAGCTTGTTGCCAAAATAGCAGACTCCACACCCTGGGGACTCCATAATATGACACTCAGCTCCATCCCTAATCCTAAAATAATAAGAGGTTTGATTACTACTGCCAAAAGGAATTCATGATCAGATGTATCAGTAATTAAAGACATTAAATTAGATTTCATAGGAGAAGTTAAAGCAACTACCCCAAAATCTATGGGGACCCTCCCAAGAAACTGCCTTTGCTTGTTTTAGGGAAAGAAAACTGGACTGTGAAAGGGGCTTTGTCTGTGCACATACTGTTAATTTGTCTATTACTGGCCTAATTCATACTGTAGCTTATTCTCAGCTACTCCAGAAACAGTTCCAGTAACTTAGATTTGATTTATTTATATCATAATGTATTGCCACAGTTTGTCATATTTTGCTTTCTTAAAAAGTAATCATGTCAATGGAGGTGATCACTGGTAAAGAGCTGGTCAAGGTATGATGAACTCTAAGGGCATCCTGAATCAGTATCACTTTATTCCCAGCATTTTCCCTTGTGAAAAGATAAAAAAAAAGACCCTGTGAGATGTGAAATGACAGACAAAGGGACACTCAGAATGATTATTTCTGAGCAAGTCTCCAGGTTAATCTTCTCTGTCATCTCAGTCCCAGGGCAGCTTCCTGTTCCTCCACGGTTTCTGACACACTCAGGATGTGGTTGCAACACTGTGCCTTTTGCACAGTAATAGATCGCAGAGTCCTCAGAGGTCAGGCTGCTGAGCTCCATGAAGGCTGTATTGGAGGATTTGTCTGCAGTCAGTTTGGCCTTGCTCTGGAACTTCTGATTATACTCAGTATTACCATTTGCAGGATCAATCCATCCAATCCACTCCAGGCCCTGACCAGGCCTCTGCTTCACCCAGTGCATATAGGTATCAACGATGTTGAATCCAGAAGCCTTGCAGGACAACTTCACAGAGGCCCCAGGTTTCACCAGCTCAGGACCAGACTGCTGCAGCTGGACCTGGGAGTGGACACCTGTGGAGAGAAAGACAGAGTGGATGTCATTGTCACCTCAGTCCCTGTTCCTTCTTCAGGTTTGGAACTGAAAAGCCCTTACCTGTAGTTACTGACAGGAGGAAGAGGATGATCCAGCTCCATCCCATGGTGAGGACCTGTGTGCTCAGTGTCTGTGGAGAGGACACTGATCATATGCTGTTATGGGTTGTAGGCATTCCAGTATTTACATCATAGACTCAAGTAATTTGCATATTCATGAGCAGGGTACTTCTTAGATAAGTACCTAGTCCTGCTAGAAAAGGAGGTAGAGGACTCCTAGGTCAAGCAGCAGAATGCTGAGGGCCAAGTCCTAATCCTCTCTGAGGAAATGTATAACATGCTCCTTCCATGAGCCCTGTGCAGATGATGAGGATGTAACAACAGGACCTAAGCTCTCAATAGATTTCAAGCCTCAGGCAAATGCTCTAATTTGTGACCAGGTTATCAGATTGATTTACAGATGATGGTTTTGATATGTTGATGATAGTAACGGGAAATTTAAAACATGCTAAGTTTGAAATTTACATCCTCCTTTCAGATACATGCAATTATTATTTGCCTTTCCAACAGATTATGTACTAAGAAACTCACCCAAATGGCCAAGGTAAATATACTTCAGTAATATTTGCACAGCAATGGTTAATGCAGCAATATCACTATAACTAAATTATGGAAATAAACTATATACTGTCAACAGAGGATTTCATCAAGAAGAAATGTTTGTATAAACAACACAACAGAAGTTTTTCATCTACAAGGAATATGGAACTTACATCAGTTATAAAAAATGGATGCAACAAGAGATAAGCGTATTAGCTAAGATCATCTCAGAAACACAGACATTAAATGAGACTCTCATTAGTAGTGTTTAGATATTGCATACTTACATAAATCTATGAATACAAATACAGGATGGTGTATCAGTGAAACTGTCTAATAGAACAAAGGTAAAGTAGGAGGGGAAAGAAAATGAAGGGTAGAGATTAAGGAGGAAATATACACACTGTACAAAATACACATGTATAATTCTAAACATATAAAAAGTTGATATTTTTAAGTTTCATAGTTTATATTCCTTAAATTTTAAATTTAAGTATAAAATATATTATGATCATATCTACATCCACTATGCCCCACTGGTTCTCTTGGGACCTTCCAATAAGTCTCTCCCCAAACTTCCTGACCTCTTTTGTTTCATTAAGTCATAACACAATGAGTCTAATCAGTGCTATCTATATACACATAGGTGGAGTCATTCACTAGTACATAGGAAACCTCCAGAATCCTTCAATGGAAATTGATTATATTTCCTCATCAGTCATCAAATGCCAATAGATCCACAGCTTGGCATTGGTCCATAGGAGTTTCTCTCCATCCATGTAATAGTTTTAAAAATTGTCATATTGTCTTTAGTGGTGAGAACAGGGCCCATGTGTACCAAGGTGTATGTGTAATCCTCAGAGGACAGCTTATGGAATTCAATTCTTGTATCCTATTATGTGGATCCAAGCAATGAGACTGATATTGCTAAGCATGCCAGTAGACACCTTTACCTGCTCAGTTACTTCACAGATTCTCACAAACCAAAATGAACTCAATGGTGTTTTTATAGATGTTTACTCTGTTATCGCATTTTGCATTTTTTGTTTCACTTGTCTTTCGCCTGTATATTGTGGTTACAGAGATGTGTTTTTAGGATTTTGTATATGCTTGTGTGTGAGAGTATTTAGTGTGTTACTTTTGTTTTTTTCTTAGTCCTGTTATTTTATTTTATTTTTGTCTATTTGGTTTTTTTTTCCTACAGAGAGAAAGAAAGGGTGTGGACTTAGGGAGGAGAGGACAGAGGAAAGATCTGGGGGGAGTAGAGGGAAGGGAAATCGGTGATCAGAATACACTGAAATTTTTCAAAAAACTGTAATATGTAATTGAAAACTTAATAAAACAAACAAAAATATAAATCAATGAAGAGTTTAACAAAGTATCTTTACTGTGTTTGAGCATGGAAATGTTGCATATCAATCACAGCAGGTGCAGGTCAACTAACAGACTTTAAGAAAGGAAACCACAGAGGATACAGAGTCCCCTCCACACCAACCTCATCTCTCTACTGGGGATTCTTGGCTCCATTGTGCCACCTGCTGGTCAGCAGCTCTCCTGCAGGTTGGTTTGTCATAGCTTACACTGAAGTTGCACTGTCTTTGAGCAGTAACACATCCCTGAAACATCAGTGCTCACAAAGTGCAACTACAGGGAGAAATGGCTCTTGTTTATCTGGAGATGCTGACTGGATGTTTCAGATATTGATTTTAAGTTGCTTCTGTACTATCATCAATGCCCCTCTCAATGGCAGGCTCCTCCCTGGTGACAGCTGGATCCTGCTCTAGCAATTCCCACTTGTAGTTTGGTGACAAGAGAGAACAAAATTTTGACTACCTTCATCAGACTACACCTGGGGCAGAGCACCTGATGTCAGAGAACCATAATGAGTCTTAAGCTCAGGTGCAGCCCTAAATATATCAATGAATGCATTCCTGAGACATGCAG
This sequence comes from Peromyscus eremicus, assembly GCF_949786415.1. Taxonomy (NCBI): domain Eukaryota; kingdom Metazoa; phylum Chordata; class Mammalia; order Rodentia; family Cricetidae; genus Peromyscus; species Peromyscus eremicus. The sequence goes on from NC_081430.1 coordinate 62,612,815, forward strand.
ATAAAGGGGTCAACAGAAAGAGGATAACCCTCTGTGGCACTCACAGAAAGTTAACATTTACAGAAAATATACTCACATTAAGAAGGAAGTAAAAATGAAGCCAATATATGCTGTGACTCAATCTGTTTCCCACAATGCATTTGCATGCATTTAAAGGAATGAAGGAAGAGAAGAGATCTCCTTGACAAGGATCTTCGTGGGTGGAGGATATGTGTACTTACACAGTTTTATCTCTCCATGTATACCTTTCCAAGTCCAGAGTCCTCGTAGTGTCAGACAGGGCTTGTGTTAGTTAAGCTTTTCAGAAGTTGAACATTTTCATGGAAGAATAATGAATTTGGAATATGCTCCTAGGAATGGAACAGTTCAATAGCAATATAGGGATATGTGTGCATCTGTGTTTAAATGTCTGAAGTGTAGCTATAATATTAAAATAAAAATATATACAACATAAATTCAGGCTATTCATGTATATTTGCTCTAATATCAGGTCACAAGTCAGATGCACCTAATATTTCAGGATAGAAGGAACTGGGACCAGATGATGCATGTCTTCTCTTCTATCACAGGTCAGAATTGATATGATATCGTGTGGACTGTCAGTTCACAGAGAAATACACTCATCTCGCTATAAAGGAACACTTATTCCTACAATTCTGGGTGCTGGATGGTTTTGTCTTGGCATCTCAGAATCTCTGTTGGGCTGAATAATGCTTATAAAGCTGCATTTCATACTTCATGAAATGGGATCCTGATGGCTATCATAGGTTACAATGGATAGGAGTGAATACCTACTAAATAGTATGGAGACATTCTCCTCTTACAATGTAATCCATTCACAAAATTCTGGGCTCTGTGAGAATATAAATAGATACAAAGAGCTTATTCTCCTGAGTTAAAGTAATGTTAGTATTACAAAATGTGCAAATCAAATGCAATAAACGTGAAAGTGATCAGAAGTTAACCTTGAATACATCACACTTTTATTTCTAGGTTTTTTCCCATCCTCCCTTTACTCTGTGGGGCTTTTTCCCTTCTCCACTGGCTGGGCTCTCGTTTTATTGATTATAAATCCCCAGAAGGTCCTTCTGTAACTGTCCTGTATTTTACTCTTCTAAACAACACTTAAGGACATGAGCACAAACTGCATAATTCCTGAGGCCCTCCATAGGGAGGATTGTGTTTAGAAATGGGCCCACATCGCACTATGATACTCAAAGATTGATGCACCACTGTTTCCTCATTGGTAAGATATATAAGACACAGGACGATCCAGTTCTGTGATGTTACTGGACATCTCTGGAGTGTTCACTCTGTAAGTTACCTGTGAAGGAAGTTACAGACAACCTCTGCAGCCCATTCATCTGGGAAAATGTCATGAATCAGCAACACTAACTACTAAACAGTCTTCAGCAAAGCACCGAGGATGACTGTGACACCCATGTATCCCAAAGACTGGAGGAGAATGTCTTGTGTCACTGTGTTCACTGTTCTGTAACATGCAGGTATTACAGGGCAGGATATTGAGACTGGGGAAGACTATGAATGCAGAATCAGTGATGACTGCTTAATAACAAAACCTATTCCTAAAAGCTCAGAAATATGAACTGGTATGATGAATAAATTTTGTTAATAAAATTCAACATCAACATTTGTCATCTAGGAATTAGACATTGATATGAAATGTGATCAAACATTTCTGTTCTAATGCATTTACACAATCCTGGGAAACACATGCTCATGTTAATATCAACATGAGAATATGTGGATCAAGTTCCCTAATTTAAAACTCCTTACCTCTGAATCTTGCATGCAGGTTGACTAAGAAACTTTTTTATGTAGTAGAATTAGTCCTTAGTCTGCTGTTCCTTTCCTCGGTACTTAACCACAAGTATTGAGAAACTCTTCAGGTTACTCTTTCCTGTCCTCTCAACCCCAAAGCAGATTCCTGTTCCTTTAGTGTTTCTGACACACCTGAGATAGGTACTGTGACACTGTTCTTTACACATTAATATTTGGCAGAGTCCTCAGATGTCAGGCTCCTGAGCTGTGCATAGAATGTGTTGGATATTGTGTCTGCATCCAGTGTGGCTCTGTCCTGAAACTTCTTCCCTTAGTTTCTTTGGCCAATGATTGGGAGTATCCTTTCAGGCTCATGTCTAGGTTCTGCCTCACCCAATTCATATAGGACATAGGGAAGCAATCTGAGTTAATGTCCTTGCAGGAAAACTTTATTGAATCTCCAAGAATCCTCAGCCCAACTCCAGACTGCTGCAGCTGAACCTAGGAGTGGACATCACATGTAGAAAGGATGTCATGATCACTTCAGTCACTAGCTCCACATCAGCCTGGCTCCTAGTAATGTTCTTGTCTATGCTGCTGCCACTAGGAAAGGGATGATCTGACTTCAGTTCATTGCTGTGGGATGTTCTGTATGGCGAATGTGTTGCTAATTAGTCAATAAATAAAACACTGGTTGGCCATTGGCTAGGCAGGAAGTATAGGCGGGACAAGGAGGAGAATAATGCTGGGAAGTGGAAGGCTGAGTCAGAGAGACACTGCCAGCTGCCATGATGACAAACAGCATGTGAAGATGCCGGTAAACCACGAGCCATGTGGCAAGGTATAGATTAATGGAAATGGATTAATTTAAGCTGTAAGAACAGTTAGCAAGAAGCCTGCAACAGCCATACAGTTTGTAACCAATATAAGTCTCTGTGTTTACTTGGTTGGGTCTGAGTGGCTGTGGGACAGGCAGCTGAGAGAGATTTGTCCTGACTGTGGGCCAGGCAGGAAAACTCTAGCTACAAATGGCGTCCAACGTGGTGGCAAGACTTTCCACCTAAAAACTGAGAAAAAAGATTCTAAAACAGAGCTAAAAACAGTTCCTAATTATCTCTCTCAAATAAGCGGCAGCTGCTGCTTTGAGATACTTGTGGGTTCCTAGCATGCATGCTCGACCTGCAGTATGGCGGGAATGAGACCTCTGCAAGTGGCACATTAAGCTGTGTGGTGGATTTAGCCTTTGCTAGTATAAAACAAAAAAAGAAGTTTCTGGGCTACACCCTGCTTGGCTAAAAGCATAGACCTACAATAGCTCCCAGAGCTGGCGGTAAACCACTGCCATGTTGGGAAGCTGAGGTGGGCAGAGCCAGCAGCCACAGCTGCTGCAGTTTAAAGCAATAAATTCACAATAAGACAGATTCAGATGTAATAGTTTACAATGTGTGTAAAAATGTACGTAGGCTTGAAAGAGAGAAAAAGGAATATATACAGTTATATAAAGAAATAAATAGTTTTTAAAAATAAAGTCTTTAAAGAGACAGTAAAATTAATATAAAAAATAAGCCACATGAAGATGAACATTACACAGAGAATCTGGATTGTGTTGTCTTTGGGATTTTTAACTGCAGAAAAACATTTGATTGTAAAAGCTGTTGAGTTATGCCAAAAATGTATATTTTAAAGGTACCTTGGCTTCAAAATTTGGATATAAGGATATTTTGCTTTGGAAAGGAGACTCTGCTTTTGTTCCCACAGAAAGCCAAAGGCTATGGATTTGTTCCAGATTAAGATACATCAGGTTTGACCAGCCAAGACCCCCTGAAAGGTCTCTGATGACACCATGGCCCAGATGATCCAACATCCAGAATGGTTTGAAGGCAACTGGCTCAGACAATACAGCCTCATGGACTATTCCATAATCCTAAAATTTTCTTTGTATCCCCATAAGATACAGCGCCCCCCTCCAGCAGGAAGTAGTAAGAGAAGCTATGCCCAAATTCCCAAATTATATGTAATTTTACTTTGTTAAGGTTAAAACCTTCCTTTTTGAAAAAAAAAGGGGGGAAGTGCTGTGGTATGTTCTGTATGGCAAATGTGTTGCTGATTGGTCAATAAATAAAACACTGATTGGCCATTGGCTAGGCAGGAAGTATAGGCGGGACAAGGAGGAGAATAAAGCAGGGAAGTGGAAGGCTAAGTCAGAGAGACACTGCCAGCCGCCAAGATGACAAACAGCATGTGAAGATGCTGGTAAGCCATGAGCCACGTGGCAAGGTATAGATTTATACAAATGGATTAATTTGAGCTGTAAGAACAGTTAGCAAGAAGCCTGCCACGGCCATACAGTTTGTAACCAATATAAGTCTCTGTGTTTACTTGGTTGGGTCTGAGTGGCTGTGGGACAGGCAGGTGAGAGAGATTTGTCCTGACTGTGGGCCAGGCAGGAAAACTCAAGCTACAAATGGCGTCCAACGTGGTGACAAGAATTTCCACCTAAAACCTGAGAAAAGATTCTAAAACGGAGCTAAAAACAGTTCCTAATTGTTTCTCTCAAATGAGTGGCAGCCGCCGGTTTGAGCTACTTGTGGGTTCTTGGCCTGCACGCTCGACCTGCCGTATGGTGGGAATGAGGCCTCTGCAAGTGGCACATTAAGCTGCATGGTGGATTTAGCCTTTGCTAGTACAAAACAAAAAAAGAGGTTTCTGGGCTACACGCTGCTTGGATAAAAGCATAGACCCACAGGATAGCTCCCAGAGCTGGTGGTAAATGTAGCCATGTTGGGAAGCTGAGGTGGGCGGGGCCAGCAGCCACAGCTGCTACAGTTTAAAGCCATAGATACACAATAAGACAGATTCAGATGTAATAGTTTACAATGTGTGTAAAATATACGTAGGCTTGAAAGAGACGTAAAAGGTGATATATGTTGATATATACAGTTATATAAACAAATTCATAGTTTTAAAAAATAAAGTCTTTAAAGAGACATTAAAATTAATATAAAAAATAAGCCACATAAAGATAAATATTACACAGAGAATCTGGATTGGGTTGTTTTTGGGATTCTTAACTGCAGAGAGATATTTGATTGTAAAGGAAGCTGAGTTAAACCAGTATGTATATTTTAAAGATACCTTGACCTCAAAATTTGGATATAAGGATATGTTGCTTTGGAAAAGAATCTCTGCTTTTGTTCCCACAGAAAGCCAAAGGCTATGGATTTGTTCCAGATTAAGATACATCAGGTTTGACCAGCCAAGACCCCCTGAAAGGTCTCTGATGACACCATGGCCCAGATGATCCAACATCCAGAATGGTTTGAAGGCAACTGGCTCAGACAATACAGCCTCATGGACTATTCCATAATCCTAAAATTTTCTTTGTATCCCCATAAGATACAGCGCCCCCCTCCAGCAGGAAGTAGTAAGAGAAGCTATGCCCAAATTCCCAAATTATATGTAATTTTACTTTGTTAAGGTTAAAACCTTCCTTTTTGAAAAAAAAGGGGGGAAGTGCTGTGGGATGTTCTGTATGGCAAATGTGTTGCTGATTGGTCAATAAATAAAACACTGATTGGCCATTGGCTAGGCAGGAAGTATAGGCGGGACAAGGAGGAGAATAAAGCTGGGAAGTGGAAGGCTGAGTCAGAGAGACACTGCCAGCCACCAAGATGACAAACAGCATATGAAGATGCTGGTAAGCCACGAGCCACGTGGCAAGGTATAGATTTATACAAATGAATTAATTTGAGCTGTAAGAACAGTTAGCAAGAAGCCTGCCATGGCCATACAGTTTGTAACCAATATAAGTCTCTGTGTTTACTTGGTCGGGTCTGAGTGGCTGTGGGACTGGCAGGTGAGAGAGATTTGTCCTGACTGTGGGCCAGGCAGGAAAACTCAAGCTACAGGGGGGGAATCAATTTCAAGAATTAAACAAGTCTGGGGAAATGCCTTCCCTGCCTCATCCTGGCACCTGTGTGAACAGAGCTCTTCCATCGAAGTGAGAATCCATTCACCACATCCATGTTCAAGAAAGTGAACCACACTTCAAGGGTTCAAGAGTCTTGTTTCTGTTCTTTGTAGTGTACCTGGTGATGCTGAGTAGATATTTCAAGGATGGATGATGAGCTATGATTCAAAAGTTCTCTCCATGAACCACATCTTTTTCTCTTAAAGATGTTAGATCAAGCTTTAGCAGTGACCACTGGCAATAAAATGAGTTACCAGAGACAGCACATGTGATAGACAGGATCTGCAACTGCTCTATAATGCAATTTCCAAAATCCTCCAGCTGCCCTTGGGACATAAAACTCACAACCCGATGAATAGGAACAATGTGGTACTTACAGCTAAATCCCCACCTACAGAAAATATTTTCACATTTGAGAAATGACCAGGATTTAGGGAAATTTGGGCTGTGAAGTCTATGATGCAGGTGACATCTTGTATATTGCACAAAGGACATCTGGAGGCCATTGGACATTAGAGGATAAGAAATTTCTGTCCACATGACCTGATGAGGAGTCCTTTCATGAGTATCTTTTTTTTGTATTGGAAAAGCCCAAGTGGATAAGGAAGGATAATGATGAACTATGAGAATAAATTCCAGGAGGAAAATAAATATACCAGCAGGTAAATGAACACCCCAATCAGCTCTCAGCCTGAGGAGCTCACATGTGTGAGAAGAGCCAGGACAAATTGGGTTTTCTACTCACTGGATATTGTTTACATAACTGTTTGACTTTGATTTAAGTGAAAATGTATTTAAATCACAGAATCCCACTGTGTGATGGAAAATTTCAAAATGTTATCATTCCATCAATGGCAGAGTAATTTATGCTCCTGAAAGTGACAATATGCCTTTGTAGAGCCTGAATATTTGTTTTCCTAATAGAAATAATAAAAAACAAAAGCAAAAACACATATGGCTATACATAGACAAAAAAGATTGGGTTCAGATTTGTCAAAGTTATAACAGAGCCAAAAATCAAGAAGGGTCCTAAGTGGCCTGCTGGATCTTAGAACAGAAAAAATATATATATTTGTTTGTGTCCTGTGCCATAGTGATATCTCATCACTGTGCATTAATATAATACAAAGCTTTCACCTGTGCCATTTAAGACATAAACCTCACTGACAACTTAGCCATGTTGGTGGAAGTAGAGAAGAGGCTGAAGAAGGATGGGTTTTGTCTGGTAACTCTACAATAATTTCATTTCCCAGCAGTTTGTCCCCTTTTCTAAACTTTGGAAAATCCAGTGGCAGTAGATATCAGTTTGTGATAGAACAGTCAGAAACAGCTCAGGCGTAGACAGTCCCTCTGATGGATTTATGAAGCCAGGAACAGATACCTGTAAACCCTGACAGTCACCACATTGGAAACTTATCAAGAACCAATGTTCAACAGACAGGAACCCTGGTCTTGGGAAGCTGAAACAGAAAGAATAGAAGACCCAGTAGTATTATTGTCTTAGTTAGGGTTTTTATTGCGGTGTAGAGGCACCATGACCACAGAAACTCTAATAAAAAAGAAGTTTAATTGGGGCTAGCTTATAGTTTCAGAGGTTTAGTCTAGTATCATCATCAAGTAGAAATAGTGCTAGAGAAGGAGCAGAGAGTTCTATATCTTGATCTGCAGGCAACAGGAAGTGAACTGTGACACTGGGCAGTATCCTGAGCATAGGAATCCCCAACAGTGGCACACATCCTGCAAGAAGGCTACACAAATTACAACAAAGGCACACCTCCTTATACAGCTACTTCCTTTGGTGGGATATAGTCTTACAAACCACCACAACTATCTTCTAGACCAATCCTTCCTGCCCTGTGTGAGCAGAGACTTGTGTAGTACCCTCCACTGAGGATGCAATTTTCCCCTGGAGATTAGAAGGATATTTTAGTTTTGAGACCTCTGTACTTACAAGCAGAGATGGCCAGAGCTTAGGTCCTCCTTGATCTTTCATGAGGTCTTCTAGAAATTTCTTCTTAATATCACATAGAATGTAAGTCTGTGATGAGATATCATTTGCCCTATGAATCATAAAATCCCTTGTTTATTATGAGATGTTACTGATAAACATATAATGAAAAAAAGGTTGAAAAAGGGTAATTTTATAGAATACAATAAGATCATATTATTGCTTAAAAGCAAAGGAGGAAAGGAAATTTATATTTCTTTCTTGAATCCCCAATACAAAGTACTTCAAATATATTTTTAGGGAATACTATTATTTACACATCACCTCTGGATGGTGGCTATGGAAAATTACCTCTCATAGGCTTGGAATCAAATTGAAATGGATCATTTGCTTCTTCTGAGTAGAAGGAAAAATATATTTTTTCCACAACATATCTAAGTCTCAGGGATTCCCTTTTTGATCTTTCAGACATTCAGAACCCTCCCTGGATATCTCTCCCACATGTCTACATGTGGTATGAGGTTGCTGAGTACTTTAAAATGGCTTGTCCAACAGGTGTTAGAGAAGTCCTTGAATCAAGTTCTTTTAGACATGTGACAAATGACTTCCAGTAAATTGGAGAGTCCCACAAAGGCCTAAAGTGGAAGATTCCCCTCCCTTCTGGTCAATCACTGCTTTCAAGTGGGAGGAAGACAGGAAGATGTTTTATGATATACCTGGTACTTGAAACAGTGTTTAAAACTCAATATATTTTTTAAATATTTAACATAGAATTGACATATGGGATTCTTGCCTGCTACAATGTATTCCCCACATGGTTGCATACATATTAAACACACGACATTGATATTTGTCATGGGGGGAATGTCTGGTAGAGGAGCATTAAATGTTACTGTTCTGAGCTAAAGAGTCTTCTTATTGAATCAAACCCTTGAGATTACCAAGTACTCAAGTTCTCCATGCTGGTTGTTATTCACACATTTATCCAAAATCCCATGCTCTATAAAAGTGTGATCACCAGCTACCCAAAGGACTGTGTGAGAGACGATGCTGTATCAGTGTAGGTCCATGTTCTGTAAAGATTTAGAGTGTAGGTCAGAGTACTGAGACTGAGAAGGCAGTAAATATGAGACTAGAGAATACTGCATAATGCATAATTTCAAAATGATTGACAATTAAGATGTACATAAATTGTGTCAATAAATGCGTTCTTTAAAAATTGTTTTAATAGTACGTTTAACCAGCTTACAGGAATTATATTTTTGTGGTAATACATTATGATAAAAATATCTCTTACATCCAAGAGACTGAAACTTTTGCAGGACCACACAGCCAGAGTGAACAATGCACTTTGAAATTCTTCAGACTGTGATCATACTCTACACTAATACTGTGTTTTTAACCTGCCTTTAAGTCACTATTGTAACACTCAATGTTACTTGCCTAGGATTTCCCATATAGTCATCTTTTACAGCCAACGATAATGCGTGTCTCTAACCTTACTTTTAATGCTGTTCCTTGCTCCTGACTCAAGAATAATGCATTTGTGTTTCTATATGTGTGTGATGATAACCATTGCCTGAACACACAAAATGTAGATTTAAATAAATTTTATAAAATAAGCATCAAAAATTGCTGAAGAAAACATATACAGTTATTGTTTAATAAAATGTTGTTTATATACTGCTTATTACTTGGGTCAGCTGGAATAAGTTATTAATCCCTAGTAAAACACTGTTAAAATTTTCTGTAAAATATCCCTTACTCTTTTTCCATGTGATGCTCTCTGTGCTGTTCAATAAATACAGAGCAAAGACCTTTGTTAAGGATTCACCACACACACACACACACACACACACACACACACACACACACATACACACACACACACAGAGAGACAGAGACAGAGAGACAGAAAGACAGATAGTAAAAGAGACAGAGATTGAGAGATCGAGGAACAGAGAGACAGAGAGATGGAGAGACAGAAATACAGGGAGACAGAGGCAGAGGGGGGCTCAAGGAGACAGAGAGAGTGAGAAAGAGACAGAGAAACTGAGACACACAGAGAGAAAGAGAGAGGTGTAGAGGAACAGACAAATAAATACAGAGATTCAGAACCTACAATGGAGACAACAGAAGATAACCCAGGAAGAGTCAAGAAGGGTCAAGAATTCAAACCTGGGCTTGCTGTTGGTTAAAGGACATCAAGGAGAGTGCTTTGATTGCATCCCTTAAAATGATGTGGAAACATGATTGATGAGTCTGGGTTTATTGTTGATTTGTTAATACCAATACATTTTTATGTTGTGTGAGGACTCACCAATACATTAAATATATCCATTTGGGGCTCTGTGTGAATAATATTTAATTTATTTTAAAGCATTAAAGAGCACTCAGTGTGAGCTAAGGATTGCCTAAACTCGTTAGAGGGAATCTGGAAGATCCCTTATTGACGATGTGAATTTGGACATCTCTGTCATCAAAAGCAACAGGAGCCCGGACAGCTCCAAAAAGCTCCTCCCTCACTTGGTTGGGTGGTGGAGAGGTCTCAAAGGAAAGGGGAATTTGGACTTCTCAGGTCAACAGAACCAGCAGGTGGATCTCAGGAGCAGGGGTACTATGTCCTGAAAGCTTCCATCAAGTGATAAACTTTTATTGCTTTGTATCTCCTTCTGTATCTGGTCCAGTTTTGTTCTAGTTCATCTTCAATTGCAAGGAAAGAGCAGGGCTTTCCATGTAGTAGACCATGCCTCTGCCTTCTCTCTTTTGGCTCTGAAAATGCTCTCACTGAGGGGATTCTTTGTTTCTTGCAGTTCTTGTACTTGCACAGCAGATAGAAAATTCACAATAAGGAATTTGGTCCAAAGTCCAAATCAATGATTAATTAAGATAAACTCATTAACTATTGACTGTTACTAAGAGACATCCATAACAACCTCATCATGTGAGTCATTCATGATCTTGGGGGGAAATGCTGATCAATTGTGCTGTTCTGTAGGATCAGTTATACAAAACTATTTAATCCTTTGGACAAGGTTAACCTAGCCATCACCAAAAGGAAAAGGAAGTCCCACAAAAATGTCTACCTACTAAGTCTTTTTCATCTTCTCTGCATACTTCCCTTCTCTATGTTAACATGTTAATAATTTTTACCTACAAGATGCCTTAAAGAAGATTCTCAGGCAGGAGAACTATTAACTATGTTTCTAGTCATTAGAGGAGTATGGCAAATCTTGCCCAAAGAAGCCTCCATTCACCATATAAAAGATCTCAAAAAATGTTACAGAGAGATTATTTGAGAGTGATTTCATTACAGGAACAATAGCTGTTATAGCAAATATTTATGAAAGGATACTCTTTGCCTGGTAAGCCCTTGTGAAAATAATTCTCATCACCCCTCATTTTAGACTGTGTCTTCAGTACTGGATGGGTGAATGCCTGTCCACTGCTGCTCACAACTAAGGCAAGAACCCCCTAAAAACATTACTTATAATCAGTTGGTCATACAAGGAAACTTTTAAAGAGTGGCTCAACAGTTTGCCAGCCCGAAAGTGGTTAACAGCCAAAGCAGTCAAGTTGTTATAAGGGCTTGGAATAAAGTTCCTGATATTAATACTCCCACAAGCATATTTCCCACCATAGACAAAACTGTACGTAGACCTTTATGACATTGTCAGTCATCTACAACAAGCTATAAAATGAAGGCAGATAATAAAGAAACTGCTTCCACCATGTCATTTTCATCTGCTTATTAAAATGAAAGTTGCAAATGTAAAAAGCTTCATTGTATTTCCTAATAACTCTCTTACTTTTGTTGACTTCATAAAAGCATGCCAAAATGATGGCACAAAGGAACATAAGGCTCATATTCTTCACATATTTTTATGACTTCCAATATGTTTCAAATGTGGAGAGAAATAGCCATTTTCAATATATATATATATATATGCTTGCTAATCATCCTCAGTATACTAAACCTCCCCTTAAAACACCTTCAAATGTAAGATGTATTTTCACTGGTGTAGTCTATGTGGACAGTGGTGACAAAGAGAATCCAATTTCAGGAAACAGGAAAATGAGCACCCAGGGCTGCTGATGACAGGATCAGGTCTCTACATTCCCAGCTTGGAATCCACTGCTCTTTCCCCAGTGCTATCTGAGCAGGAGCCCAGCTTGTTGCCAAAGTATCAGACTCCACACCCTGGGGACCCCACAACGTGACACCCAGCTCCATCCTTAAACCTAAAAAATATATTTTATTACTACTGCCAAAAGCAATTCATAAGCAGATGTATCAATAACTGGAGACATAAAATTAGATTACATAGGAGAGATAGGACACCTACCCCAAAATCTATGGAGACCTTTTCCAACAAACCACCTTTGCTTGTTTTAGGGAAACCAAATTGGATTGTGAAAGAGGCTTTGTTTGTGCGCATGCTATTTATTTGTCTTTTACTTGCCTAATTCATATTACAGTTTATTGCCAGCTACTCCAGCAATAGTTCCTGTTCCTAAGATTTAAGAGATAGTGATATCATAATGTATTGCCACAGTTCGTCCTATTTTACTTTATGAAAAAGTAATCATGTCAATTGATCTGTTCCCTGATAAACAGCTGGTTAAGGTATGGTATACTCTAAGGACATCCAGAATCAGCATCACTTTATTCCTTGCAGTCCTTTTGAAAGCTGACAAAGACACTATAAGACTGTGAACTGACAAACAAAGGAACACTTGAAATGATTATTTCTGAGCAAGTCTTCAGTCTAATCTCTCTGTTATTTTGGTACCAGAGCAGCTTCCTGCTCCTCCAGGGTTTCTGACACACTCAGGATGTGGGTTGCAACACTGTGTTTCTTGCACAGTAATAGACTGCAGAGTCCTCAGATGTCAGGCTGCTGAGCTCCACATAGGCTGTGTTTGAGGATTTGTCTGCAGTCAGTTGGGCCTTGCTCTGGAACTTCTGATTGTACTTAGTATCACCATTTGCAGGATCAATCCTTCCAATCCACTCCAGGCCCTGACCAGGCCTCTGCTTCACCCAGTGCATAAAGGTATCAACAATGTTGAAGCCAGAAGCCTTGCAGGACAACTTCACAGAGGCCCCAGGTTTCACCAAATCAGGACCAGACTACTGCAGCTGGACCTGGGAGTGGACACCTGTGAAGAGAAAGACAGAGTGGATGTCATTGTCATCCTCAGTCCCTGTTCCTTCTTCAGGTTTGGAACTGGAAAACCCCTTACCTGTAGTTACTGACAGGAGGAAGAGGATGATCCTGCTCCATCTCATGGTGAGGACCTGTGTGCTCAGTGGCTGTGGAGAGAACAGTGGTCATAAGTTGTTTTGGAGTGTGGAAATCTCTGAATTTACTATCATATACTCAAGTAATTTGCATATTCATAAGCAGAAGATTTCTCAGATAAGGACCTAGTCCAGCTGCAGAAGGAGGTAGAGAACACTTGGGTCAGGCAACTTGATGCTGAGAGCCAAGTCCTAATCCTCTCTGAGGAAATGTATAACACGCTCCTTCCCTGAGTCCTGTGCAGATGCTGAGTATGTAACATCAGGACCTGAGCTCTCAATAGATGTGAGGCCTGAGGCAGTTGCTCCACTTTGTGACAAGTTTGTCAGACTGAATTACAGATGGTGGTTGTGATGATGGTGGTGGTTATGGAAAATTTAAAACCTGCTAAGTTATGAGAATTTACAATCTCCTTATAGATATATGCAATTAATAGTTGCCTTTCCAACATATTATATACTAAGAAACTCACCAAAATGATCAAAAGTAGATATACTTCAGAAATATTTGCACAATGATTATTGCAGCAACATCACAATAACTAAATTATGGAAATAAACTATGTATCTGTCAACAGAAGATTTCATCAAGAAGACATTGATATAAACATCAGAAGTTTTTCATCTTAAAGGAACATGGAATTTACATCAGTTATAAAAATGGATTAAACTAGAGATAAATGTATTAAGAGCATCTCAGAAACAATGATATTAAATGAGACTCTCATTAGTAGTTTATAGATACTGCATACTTACATACAACTATGAATGCATACACATAATGATGTATAAGTGAAATTGCCTAGTATAATAAAGGTAAAGTATGAGGGGAAAGGAAATAAAGAGTAGAAATTATGAGGGAAATATAGACAGTGCACAAAATATATTTATGAAAATTCTAAACGTATGCAAAATTGTTATTTTTAAATTTCATAATTTTTATTCTTTTATATTTTAATTCATGTATAAAATATATTATGATCATATCTACCCCTAGTATGCCCATCTTACTCCTCTTTTGATCTTCCAATAAGGTTTTCCCCCAACTTCTTGACCTCTTTTGTTTCATTAACTCATAACACAGTGAATCCAGTCAGTACTATCTATATACACATAGATGAGTTCATTCACTAGTGTGAATGAAACCTCCAGAAACCTTTCAAAGAAAATTGATTATATTTTCCCCATCAGTCACCATATGCCAATAGATCCTCAGCATGGTGTAGGGCCTCAGGAGTTTCTCTTCATCCAAGTAAGAATTTTAAAAATTGTTATACTATCTTTAGTTGTGAGAAAAAAGAACACGTGGAATTCAGTTCTTGTATGCTATCATATTGGTCCAAGCAATCAAACTAACAATGCTAACCTTTGCAAAGATTCCTTTACCTGCCCAGGTATTTCACAAGCTTACATGCTGTAACTGTGATTGGCTTGTTTTGCTCAGGTCTTGGGCTGGTAACTATAGCTGCTGTGAGTTCTTTTGTATAATGGCGATGCCAAGTCCTAAGATAGAATTCCATGACTAGCTACTTCATATTCTGTATCTTACATTCTTTCCAATCTCACCTATATTGTGGTTCTTCCCCTTTGGTGGGAGGAAGATGTAGATATAGTACTCATCTGTGGCTGAGTACTCTATCATTCTTTTTTTTAAATTTTTTTTATTTTATAATTTAATTTAATTCTACATATCAGCCACGGATTCTGTCCTTCCCCCTCCTGCCCCCCCCCCACCTTCCCCCAGCCCACTCCCCATTCCCATCTCCTCCAGGGCAAAGACTCCCCTGGGGATTCAGCTCAACCTGGTAGATTCAGTCCGGGCAGGTCCAGTCCCCTCCTCCCAGGCTGAGCTAAGTGTGCCTGCATAAGCCCCAGGTTCCAAAGAGCCAGCTCATGCACTAAGGACAGGTCCCGGTCCCACTGCCTGAATGCCTCCCAAACAGATCAAGCCAATCAACTGTCTCACCTATTCAGAGGGCCTGATCCAGTTGGGGGACCCTCAGCCATTGGTTCATAGTTCATGTGTTTCCATTAGTTTGGCTATTTGTCCCTGTGCTTTTTCCAATCTTGGTCTCAACAATTCTTGCTCATATAATCCTTCCTCTTTTTCACCAGTTGGACTCCTGGAGCTCTACCTGTGGCCTGGCCATGGATCTCTGCATCCGGTTCCCTCAGTCATTGGATGAGATTTCTAGCATGACAGTTAGGGTGTTTGGCCATCCTATCACCAGAGTAGGTCAGTTCGGGCTGTCTCTCGACCATTGCCAGCAGTCTGTTGTGGGGGTATCTTTGTGGATTTCTGTGGGCCTCTCTAGCACTTTGCTTCTTCCTATTCCCATACGGTCTTCATTTACCATGGTCTCTTATTCCTTGTTCTCCCTCTCTGTGGAGTATTCCATCATTCATTCTCAGCACTTTGACCAGTCGTGAATGTTTGCATTGATCATTACACGGCACACAGAAGCTTCTGTGATCATGGCTGAGAGCAGCATTAATATAAGTGTTATAAGGCTGTAGCACGAATCTTAAAAGGTCTTATTAATAAAAACAAACCCGAAGCCAGGTATTGGGGTGAACGCTGAAAGATCAGAGAAACAGAACAAGCCACAGCTGACTTCACCTCGCCAAAGCCTCAGCTAATCTTGTTTCCTCAGACTGAAAGCCTCTGAATCCTCATCTGAATGGATCTCAGCTGAACTACTGCTAAAAGCTAAAAGCTTAAAAAGGTTCTAGTTCCTGGTCCTCACACCTTATATACCTTTCTGCTTCCTTCCATCACTTCCTGGGATTAAAGGCATGTGTCACCAAGCCTGGCTGTTTCCAGTGTGGCTTTGAACTCACAGAGATCCAGACGAATCTCTGCCTCTGGAATGCTAGGATTAAAGGCGTGTGCTACCACTGCCTAAACCTATGTTTAATATAGTGGCCATTCTGTTCTCTGACCCCCAGATAAGTTTATTGGGGTACACAATATATCAACCCCATAACGCAGTTGACAACTTGACCATAGCCATACAATAGGATCTAGCAAGGCTATGTTTTCCATATCCGTGGGTCTTTGAACATGTTTACCTTGGATAAATCTTTCTTATGGAGCAGGATACAAACCGAATTAGAAAGCAGTTGGTCACTACATAACAGTCAGGCACTAGTGGATACATCTTACCTGAAGGCTGATATTTCAATCTGCAATGTGTAAGATCATTAGTGTCTTTTCTCTCCTTGCAGGCTGTGTAGCACCTTCCTGCCCTAGGAAACCTAGACCGCAGGGAGAATTTCTGGTTCGGTTCACGGTTGGTTTCTCTATGTCCTGCAAACAAAGTCCTTAGCTAATAGTGAAATGCAGATTAAAACACCTTTAATGCTATATTTTCACCTCAGTTAGAATAACCATAAAGAAGAAAACAAATGACAGCAAATGCCGGCATGGAGTGGGAGAGAGTGACCCTTGTTCACCCTTGACGGGAGTGCAAGCTAGTGCAGTGACTTTGGAAAGAAGTTTGAAGTTCTCACCAAATATAATAATTAAAATAATGCTTCATCCCACCTACCCCCCCAAGAATGTACTTAAATGACTCCACATCTTATTACAGAGACACTTGCACATCCATGTCTGTCACTGCTGTTCTCACAGCATCTGGGAAATGGAAGCAACCTAGGTTCCCAACACAGGATAAATAGGTAGTGAAAATGTGGGACATATAAATAATGAAATATTACTCAGTGGTAAAGGATGAATCATGAAATCCAGAGAAAGTGAGTGGACCTGGAAAAACATGCTGTGAGATCACCCAGATACAGAAAGACAAAAGCTATGTATTTTCTACTGTGTGTAGTTATCAATTTGAATGTTTAGGATTGTGTGAATAATTGTAGAAGCCAAGAGACTAGAAATATGTCATTGGGTCTTGGGAAATAAGGGAAAAGATATACTAAACGTTGAGATAAAATGAAAGTAGATAGGGTAAATAATAGAGACCTAAATGTTCAAACATGAAGTGGTGTTGAGAAATGGAGAAATGAGGATTGGAGTCAGGTAAATCAATATTTAGGTTAAAAGAAAGCTATCTTGAAATCTAGGATCTTGCAATGTAAGTAATAAATATGACTGCAGAAGACATAGAATACATGTGGCACAGCAAAACAAAGGGAGGTTCTGGGAACCAAGGAAAGTGCACTGTGAAGTAAAGAGACACTAAATTACAATGTTATTTCTGTAACAAAAAGTCTGGAAATAATGAACAGTTCATAGTTGCCTGATTTTACATTTAAGATTTTGTTAGTGTTGATAGAATAAATTTATATTCAGATTTTGGTTAAGTTGTATGCATCTGTTGATACAATATGTTTACCAAAAATAATAACTTTAAGAAAAGGGTATGAAAAGCTGGAGAGATATCTAGATAAGAACTGCAGTGTATTAGTACTGTCCCGTGGTCTGATTCTGATCATTCTCTATGGTTATGTAAGATTATGCTTACAGAAAGCTGAGTAGAAAGTACATGGATGTGATTTGTACTTTAGTTTAACTTCAGAGTCTTTGAACACAGGCACCTGCATGGGTGGACATCTCAGTTCCAGGTACAAGACAACTCCATATGAGTTCATGATCACAGTGGCTCCACAGGTGCTCAAGACAGTATGACGTAATGACAGTGCTTTTGGCTGCCCATGAAAACTGTGTAGTTAGGTCTCATTTCTGAGCATTTAAAATCTGAATTTATTGTAAGAGTCAGAAGGGGGTGTAGGACTCCAAGGAAGCTATGTTCTAGACACAACAGGAATAATGCACATGCAGACTCACTGAGACTATGACAACATGCACAGAGCCTAAACCAAGTCATGCCAGATGGAGTCCCAGTGTTGAGAGGGGGACATGGACACAGGCTCACACCCTTAATCAAGAAGTTTCTATAATTAATGAAAACATAGTATTCATTCACAGAGTCTCATTGGGCATATCAACCACACTTAAGGACTGACACATTCCCAGGTGTAGAAGGACAACATAAAATGAACTCAATGGTGTTTTTATAGATGTTTTCTCTCATATCACATTGTACATTTTTATTTTACATGTCTTTTTTCTATACAACATGGTTACAGAACTGTGTTTTCATGGTTTTGTGTGTGCTTGAATGTGACAGTACTTATTGTTTTATTTTTGTTTTGTTTTAATCCCAATTTTAAAATTTTTTTTGTCTTTTTGGTTTTTTTCCTACAAAGAAAAGAAAGAGCATGGAGTTGGGTAGGAGAGGACAGAAGGGGGATCTGGGAGGAGTATGGTATGGGGAATTAGTGATCAGAATACAGTGTATCAATGTTTTATTTTAAAAAAAGAAAAAGCCTTGTTCAGCCAGGTGGTGTTGGTGCATGCTTTTAAAACAAGCACTCTGGAGGCAGAGCCAGGCAGATCTCTGTGAGTTCAAGGCCAGCCTGATCTACAGAGTGAGATCCAGGAAAGTCACCAAAACTACACAGAAAAACCCCGTCTCAAAAAAAAAAAAAAAACTTCATAAAAGTAAATGAAAACTGAATAAAATAAACAAGAAAATAAAAATCTGTGATGAGTTTAACAAAGAATCTTACTTGATTATGGAAATGACACGTGTCAATCACAGCAGGTGCAGAGCAGCTAGCGGTCTCAAGAAAGGAAACCACAGAGGATACAGAGTCTGCTCCACACCAACCTCATCCCTCTACTGGGGATTCTTGTCTCCATTGTGCCCCCTGCTGGTCAGGAGCTCCCCTGCAGGTTGGTTTGTCATGGCTTACACTGAAGTTGCACTGTCTCCCTGGAGCAGAAACAGATCCCTGAAACATCAGTGTTCACAGAGCGCAGCTACAGGGACAAATGGCTCTTGTTATCTGGAGTTACTGACTGGATGTTTCAGAGATTGATTTTAAGATGTTTCTATACTATCATCAATGCCCCTCTCGATGTCAGGCTCCTCCCTGAGGACAGTTGGATCCAGCTTTAGCAGTTCTCACGTGTAGGAAGGTGACAACAGGAGAGAACAGAGTCTTGACTACCTTCATCAGACTGTACCTGGGACTGAGCACCTGATGTTAGAGAACCATAATGAGTCTGAAGCTCAGATGCAGCCTCCCATGTATCCCATGTATCCACATATGAACTCCTAAGACATGCAGATGAAGGAGTCAACAGAAGGAAGATGAACCACTGTGGTATTCACAGAAAAGTTAACAGTTGCAGAATAATTTATTCAAATTGCAAATGAAGTGGAAATTAAGCAAATATGCACTGTGACACAATCTGTTTCCCACACTGCATTTGCATGCATTTAAAGGAATAAGGGGAGAGGGAAGATCTCCTTTACAAGGATCCTCATGGGTGGAGGATATGTGTACATACACAACTTTATTCTCCAGGTCTACCTTTCCAATTCCAGAGTCCTCTTATTCCTGGACAGGGCATGAGTTAGTTAAGCTATTCAGAAGCTGAACATTTTCATGGAAGAAGCATGGATTTGGAATATGCTCCCAGGGACGAGACAATCCAAAAGCACTATGTAGGGATATGTGTGCATGTGTGTTTCAATGTCTGAAGTATAGCCAAAATATTAATACAAAACTACATACTACATAAATTTAGGCTATTGTAGCTAGAGTTTTCCTGCCTGGCCCACAGTCAGGACAAATCTCTCTCACCTGCCAGTCCTACAGCCACTCAGACTCGACCAAGTAAACACAGAGACTTATATTGGTTACAAACTGTATGACTGTGGCAGGCTTCTTGCTAACTGTTCTTACAGCTTAAATTAATCCATTTCTATAAATCTATACCTTGCCACATGGCTCGTGGCTTACCGGCATCAGCATACATGCTGTTTCTCATCGTGGCGGCTGACAGTGTCTCTCTGACTCAGCCTTCCACTTCCCAGAATTCTCCTCTCTCCTTGTCCCACCTATACTTCCTGCCAAGCCACTGGCCAATCAGTGTTTTATTTATACAGAACGATATCCACAGCAGGCTATTCATGTATATTTTCCTCTAATATCAGGTCATGAATCAGATGCACCTACTGTTGCAGAATAAAAGAAGCTGGGACCAGTCTGATACATGTCTTCTCTTCTATCACTGGTCAGAATTGATATGATGCCCTGTGAACTGTCAGAACACTGATTAAAACCCTCAGGATAATATTCTCTTCTCACTGTAGAGGAACATTTATCCCTCAAATTCAAGACACTGGAGGTGCTTCCCTTGGCTTTCTGCATCTCTGTTGTCCTGGGTAATGTGTATAATGGTGTGATCCATACTGCAGTATGGTGGGGTGCTAGTGGTTATCATGGGTGGCAATGTGCAGGAGTTTGGCCTACTTAATCTGTATGGATTTTCCTCCCACCACTGAATTCATTCAAAAGTCTAGATTTAGTGACATCACAAAAGATGACATGAGTTTTTTTCTCCTAAGTTTAACTAATGTGAGGATCACAGTATGGGCTGAGCTGGTGCAATGTGTGTGAAACTTCACAAGAGCTTCTGTAAAATAGATGCACATGTTGATTTCTAGCATTCTCATTCACTCTTTACTTTGTGGATTATTTCATCCTTCTCCACTGGCTGGAGCCTCTTCTTATTGATCATAAATGCCCAGTAGGTCCTTCTGTCACTGTACTATATTTGATAATTCTGAACACAACTGAAGGGCATGAACACCATTTGCACTATTCTTTAATCCCTTTGCAAAGAGGATTGTATTTGGAACCTGGTTCGGATCTTCTCACTCTGATTCATTCACAGATTGATATATCATTGTTTCCTCAATGGTCAGGTATCTCAGGTGCAGGAGAAAACAGTCTGTGGAGATCTCTAGAATATCCTGCAGCAGAAGTTACAAACAACCTCTGCAGCTCATTCATCTTGAAAAATTTCATGAATCAGCATCTGTAATCACTAAAGACATCTTCAGTAAAGAATGAGGATGACTGTGACACTACTGTGTCCCCAAGTGAAGAAGATGGCCTTGTGTCACTTTGAGTAAGTGTTCTGTGACAGGCTTGTAATTTTAGGGCAGTGTATAAGGACTAGTGAAGACAATGAATGTGAAATCAAGATAAATGGTTATCTTTGAACCTACCCCTCAAATATCATGAAGACGAACTGGATGGTTGTTGAGGGAATTTTGTTAATAGTGATTCAGCAGCAAAGTTGGTCTTCTCCTAGGAATTAGACACTGATGTAATATATGATGAAACATTTCAACCCAGGAAATTGATCCAATTATGACAGAAACCTGTGCTCACATTAACATCAGCACGGGAATATGTGGAACAAGTTCATTAATGGAAAACTTCTGCTCTCTCACTCTTGCACGCAAGGTGACTAGGAAAACTCCTATGCAAAGAGAATTAATTCTTAGTCCTGGTGTTCCTTTCCTCAGTACTTAACCACAAATTTTGAGCAAGTCTTCGGGTAACTCTTCCCTGTCCTCTCAGACCCAATGCGGCTTCTTGCTCCTTCAGACACATTTGCTCCTTTCTGACACACTTCAGATGTGTGCATGACACTGTGCCTTGTACACAATAGATGTCAGAGTCCTCAGATGACAGGTGCTGTGCTCCAAGGACTCTGTGTCGGAGATGGTGTCTGCATCCAGTCTGGCTCTGCCTGAATCTTCTGTCCATAGTCTGTTCTGCCAGTGCTTGGGAGTGTGTTTCCAATCCATTCAAGCCCATGTCCATGCTCCTGCCTCAGCCAATTCACAGAGAAACTGAGGAAGCTATCTGAGTCAAAGCCCTTGCAGGACGCCTGTGCTGAAGCTCTAGGAGTTCTCAGTTCAGACTGTCACAGTTAAACCTGAAATGGATTCCTGTACAGATGCCATTGTCACATAGCGCTCTCTCTCTCTCTCTCTCTCTCTCTCTCTCTCTCTCTCTCTCTCTCTCTCTCTCTGTCCTAGGACTAGAGATCCATTTACTGTAGCTGCTGCCAAAATGTAGAGGATGATCCATCTCCAGTGCATGTTGAGAATCTGTGTGCTCAGGGACTGTGGACAGAGGCTGCTCTTTTGGTGCTCTCAGGGGTGTGGACATCCCAGTTCTCATTTACATATTCATGAGGCTGTGCATTTCTTACAACAAGATCTGATCCAGATTGAGACAGAGCAGGCAGAGTTTTTCTAGATCTCTTCCAGTTATAAATTCTAGTCAGCCTGGGTAAAACTTCTAATTAGAGACCAGCTTGACTTCCTCATATTCAATGGGTCATGTTAGCTTCTGCAATGGAGTGTACTATAGAAGGATAGGGAGGTGAAATGATCTGGGAGGAGATGAGAGGAGAACTATGATCAGAATACGTTGCATAAAAGTTTTATTTTCAATGAAAGAATAGTAATATGACTGTATTACCTCCTGTCTCATGGCTCAAATTCACTTTTTTGAAAAAATGGTTGATTATCCCAAATCAGTTTGTGGAGAGTAACCACTAGTTCATTGCATGCCTGGCACTCTTAACATAATCCAAAGCATATAGCTAGAAGTAATAGGCCCTGGGTTAGAATGTACTGCTGATATCCTGCTAAATGGACAAGTATGCAAACTCCCTTTTAGGTCTTTATGTTTATAATCATAGTTCTGCTCATGGTTTAAGTCAAAGGATCTTCCTTCCTCATTCTAGAGAGAATAGTAAATGCAGGGACTAACAACAGAGCCAAAGTGTTATAGACAGACAACTGTGGAGTGCAAAGCATTAAAGGTATCATGGATAGCATCTCCTCCAAGAATTAAAAAAACATTATGGAGGATGAGGTGGAAAGATCATAAGAGCTAGAATATGGAGAGAAGTGCCGTGAAATATTGTCTTTGGATCTGACAAGGCCATCCCAACCTTGAACATTCAGAGGCTTTGGCTATCTGAGAAAGGCAAGAGAAAGGAATTGCAAAGGTTGAGAGAGGGAAAAAGGTCAGCAGGAGTGGATGAGAAGGGTCAGCAGGAGTGGAGGAGAAGGGTCAGCAGGAGTGGAGGAGAAGGGGGTCAGCAGGAGTGGAGGAGAAGGGGGTCAGCAGGAGTGGAGGAGAAGGGTCAGCAAGAGTGCATGAGAAGGGTCAGCAGGAGTGGGTGAGCAGGGTCAGCAGGAGTGGATGAGAAGGGTCAGCAGGAATGGGTGAGAAGGGTCAGCAGGAGTGGATGAGAAGGGTCAGCAGGAGTGGATGAGCACGGTCAGCAGGAGTGGATGAGAAGGGTCAGCAGGAGTGGAGGAGAAGGGGGTCAGCAGGAGTGGAGGAGAAGGGGGTCAGCAGGAATGGGTGAGAAGGGTCAGCAGGAGTGCATGAGCAGGGTCAGCAGGAGTGGATGAGCAGGGTCAGCAGGAGTGCATGAGCAGGGTCAGCAGGAGTGGATGAGCAGGGTCAGCAGGAGTGCATGAGCAGGGTCAGCAGGAGTGCATGAGCAGGGTCAGCAGGAGTGGATGAGAAGGGTCAGCAGGAGTGGATGAGCAGGGTCAGCAGGAGTGGATGAGCAGGGTCAGCAGGAGTGGATGAGAAGGGTCAGCAGGAGTGGATGAGAAGGGTCAGCAGGAGTTCAACCGGGGGTAAAGAGATAAAACAGGCATAAGGAGATTTATCTCACTGTGTTCTGTTTCTTTATTCTGCTGAATATTTCCCTTGCTGAACACACATGAACTCTTTGATGTGTTATTTGTATATTTCACCATGTTTGAGGATTTTGCCTGTTATCACCACAGAAATTGCATTTATTTGTGTAATATCTGTGTTTTGTGTAAATGGTACTTGTTCTCATCTTACATCTATTTTTAATATAAATATCTACAAATGACAAAATGAGCACATCTGTAGGGTAAGGATGCTTCCTATTGTTGAGGTATCTTCCCTGATCCCACAAACTATTTTAATTTTTTTAATTTTTTAATTTTTTTTTTGATTTTTCGAGACAGGGTTTCTCTATGTAGCTTTGCGCCTTTCCTGGAACTCACTTGTTAGCCCAGGCTGTCCTCGAACTCACAGAGATCCGCCTGGCTCTGCCTCCCGAGTGCCGGGTGGTGGTGGCGCACGCCTTTGATCCCACAAACTATTAAATGCAATGTGGCTTTACCACCGATGTGACTCAAGCAAAACTGTCTTCAGCACACATAAAGTAGAGCAGATTCACACAAGTCTAGTCTTCTACTGTAAATGAGGACACTTCTGTCTTTTTATGTCAAGCAATGAGTTACTCAATAAGGGACATGTACAGTTAAGTGAATGGTTTTCCTCATTGTCCACAAGAATCATGCATGAAATAAAGTACATTTTAATTATACATTTTGTGAGCTAAAGCTGTCCTCACACCAATCTTTGTTCAATGAAAATGTCTGTTTTCAACTGATAATAAAGTGATGGATGGAAAACAATAAATTATTTTGTCCTTTGCTGTAAGTGTAAGTTAATGTGGCAGACCCTTGATAGAGGTCCACCAAGGGCAAGACATTCCTGAAACAAAACTCAGTGGCCGGAAGGTAATCATCATAAAGAAGGACAATATGGTTCACAGAGACCTGGGCACTGAGAGCTAGAGCTCGCTGCTCAGCAGGAGAGCCATCTTCCCATCTCCAAAAAGTGGTATGTGATGTTGGAACAGAACATGCTGAGTCCTTCATCTACAGAATATTTTATTTAACAAACTGATACCTGGCTTAACTCTGTACTTTTTCATATTCCAAGAGTTTATGACATGAGATGGTTGAAGGAATCAGGGATATATGGACTGAAAATTTACCGACAACCTTCCTCAAATCCCCCCAGAGCACAGCCTGGGCCTCAGCTGAGTTTAAGGTAAATGGCTCTTGTCTGTTTAGAACAAAGGTCTGAAGTTTTTCTAGATGAACAAAATGTAATGGGAGATATGATGATGAAAGTTACAGATTAAGTAATTGAATCAGCTAGAAATATAAATGGGTCAATCTGTGCCTGATGTGCACAGTTCTCAGGGAAAGCAGAAAGACTGGAGACTTTGGGTTACTCTCCAGGCAGCCAGCTGTCTCTGCCATTCTAGATTTTTGAAAGTTTCTTACAATGCTCTTCCTGTTTAATAGGTAATATTATATCCTTCTGAGGTCTTTGATGTAGTTTAAGACTAGATAGTTAGTTATAATTTTCCTTAGTTATGACAAAAGATAAAGGTATGAAACTTTAGACTCGCAAATATAGGATAGATAATAAAATAATTTCTTCCATTTTGCCAATTACAAATAAACTAGATATTGTAACTGTAATTCTTTCTTGATAACTGTTCTATTATATGTAATTTTACTATGTTAAAGTTAAAATCTTCCTTTTTGATTAGACAGAAAAGGGGAAACGCTGTGGGATAATGCTTTTGTACACTGGTTTATTAAAAGGCTGATTGGCCAGTAGCCAGGCAGGAAGTATAGGAGGCGAGCAGCCTAGGAGAATGCTGGGAAGAGGAAAGGAATCAGGAGTAGCCAGCCAGACACAGAAGAAGCAAGATGACAAGGCAGAACTAAAAAAAGGTACCAAGCCACTTGGCTAAACTTAGGTAAGAAATATGGGTTAATTTAAGTGTAAGAACTAGTCAGTAATAAGCTTGAGGAAATGCCTGAGCAGTTATAATTAATATAAGTTTCTGAGTGATTATTTTATAAGCAGCTGAGGGACCGTGCAGCTGGCAGGACACAGAAAAACTTACAGCTACATGTTACGGTGTATGGATCACTGATTAAGGCCTCACCTCCCCGTGGTTACCCTAATCCCAAACACTGTCCTAATCAGAATACCACTGAGGCTTTGCTCTGAATCTCACCAGAGAGAAGCCTCACTGTCACCCTGGACCTTCCTAAGCATTTGATCTCGGCAACTTCACCAGACACATTTGTGCATTTAGAGGTGATTCTTTGCACTTAGTTCATGTTAGAAGTAGTGCATATATTTTATATTGTGGCAAAATGGAACCCTGTTTTCCCAGATGTCACAGACCATAAATGTATAGAGCATTCTGAGAAATCATTAGAAGCAATGAAAGGTGAGAACCAAGAAATCAGCACTCAATAATATTTGCACACATTTCTACAAAGTGTCTGTTCCCCAAGGACGCACTGCGCCACCTGCTGGTACTTAGTGCTCCTGCAAGGAGGTTTGTGTCTGGGTTCAGACTCAAGATTGCTCGCTGTGTATCTACTACAGTAATAAATGGCGGTGTCTTCGGCTCTTAAGCTGTTCATTTGCAGGTAGAGGCTGCTTTTGGAATCATCTCTTGAGATGGTGAATCTTCCTTTCACAGACTGCGAATAGTATGCTGCATAATTATTAGCTTGGATCATAATTAGAGCAACCCACTCCAGCCCTTTCCCTAGAGCCTGGCGGACCCAGTTCATCCAGTAGTCACTGAATGTGAATCCAGAGGCTGCACAGGAGAGTTTTAGGGACTTTCCAGGCTGCACCAAGTCTCCCCCAGACTGCAGCAGCTGCCCTTCACACTGGACACCTGCAAACAGAAAATCATGTCAGTAAAATGCCACACATGTCCACTTTCCCTCACACTCATGTCCACTCACACACTGAGTATCTTTCCTTATCTATTAATTACCTTTTAAAAGGGCAATGAGGAAAACCCAGCTCAGTCTCAACTCCATGTTAGATGTAATGATCACAGAATGAGAGGACCTGTGAGTCCAGATCTGGGAGCCTCTGTCAGAGCTGTAGGGTCAGGGCTGGTTTTCATGAGCAGAGGGGAACACTATTTGCATATATTCCTGCTATATCATGACTTCAAGGGTAGGAGCCTTAGAGGAGATGGAATAAGGTCCAAAGTCACATTTATAGCATCAAAGTATCATTTATCATTGTCCTATCACTGTCACTAACAGGACATAGCTCAGTTGATAGAGTTCATCAACTGAAGTGTTCTGTGTTCATCCCCAGCACTGCATGATTGGCAAGAGAGAGGAGCAGGAGAATTATAGGATCGAGTTCTGATTGGGCTACATGAACTGTGTCTCAAAAAAGAGAAGACAGGAGAAGAGAGAAAGGAAGAAAGGAAAAAGAAGGAAGGAAAGAAGAAATGATACTTCCTAGTATGAATTTAGTTATTAACAGTAAAAATATAACTTCGCAGCCTTACTTTATTGTACTTTCTACGTGTAAACTCCTCTGATGTCTTAGCAAAACTTATCAAATACATTCATGGGAAATTAAGAAAAGAAAAACTAAAATATGATAATTTAAGCAATGTTGTATAAGGATTTGTTTATAATGGATTCATAAAATTGAGTTGCAATATGTGGATGAAGCAGTACCTGCTCAGTGGTACAGTATAGCATGGATAAAGCTCCATAATTGATCCTCAAAAATTAAAAGAACTGTTATATAAATATAAGTACTATCTGAGTTTATTATTTGGTCAATATGAAAAACACATTGAAGACCTGTGTTTACAATTTAGATCCTCCAGGCCTGACTTACCCCACCCACAGTGTAGGCCTCCTCCCGCCCATCCCAAAGGGATGGCAACTCTTCTGTGACTTCCCTAAGACACCAGGTAGGCTCATTTCTTTCCCTGACACATTCTTCTGCTCTCCAGTTCCTCAAGGAGTTGTCTTTCTCTCCCCAGGAGCTAGGTCACTGTGGTGATATTGTGTTCCCCAATATATTGTGCATCCTAATAAACTTATCTGGGGTCAGAACAGAACAGCCACTAGATAGAGAGGCCAGAAAATTGTGGCACACACACCTTTAATTCTAGCATTCCAGAGGCAGAAATCCTTCTGGATCTCTGTGAGCTCAAGGCCACAAGGAAACAGCCAGGCATGGTGACATATGCCTTTAATCCCAGGAAGTGATGGCAGAAAGATAATAAGGCATGAAAACCAGGAACTAGAGGCTGGTTAAGCTTTTAGGCTTTTGAGCAACAGTTCAGCTGAGATCTATTTGGATGAGAACTCAGAGGCTTCCAGTCTGAGGAAACAGGGTCAGCTGAGGAATTGACAACGTGAGGTAGCTGTGGCTTGTTCTGCTTCTCTGATCTTACAGCATTCACCCTAATACCTGGCTCTGAGTTGTCTTTTATTAATAAGACCATTTAAGATTCATGCTACAGGCCGCTCTTACAGAGAAGTACAGCATGGCCTTTAGAGACTTCCATTCCCTGCACCACTAGGGAGTCCAGCCCGTTCTTCCCTACAGCCTGCTCTCTTCCTGGGACATCCCTTTCCTTCACATCATGTAGTCTTTGTTCTTTCCCACATCTCAAGTGGTCGTGCTTCTCTCCACTGCTGAGTAGACATGGCTATTTCTTACCTGATAGGCTTCCCCCTCCTCAGGGTTCTTGCATCCAAGTGCTGCCCAACTGCCTGGAATTACAGAATGGGAATGGATTCAATCTTAGGTGGTCAGTCAGAATTACAATCAGATATTGTTTCATTGCTCTGACAAAAGATGCTCTGAATGCTACCAAAGGAGAAATGTAAACAGCTACCCAACTACAACTCCTTTGATCTACAATGGTGACCAGCCTGCAAGACACAAATATATTTTCTAACTATGTTCTAAAATCTTATCCTTACACCCTCATATAAAAGCTACACTCCCTCATCAAAGAAGCTTTTGTTTTTAATTACAGATGGAGATTATTACAGAGAGCCATATCAGGTAAACATGAAGAGAACAAGTGACCCTGGGATCCCCAGCTACACTTGATACATCTTCAATGTTAACCCTATATCTTAGGCTCAGGAAAAATCCTGGAAGAGGGGACAGAAAGATTGTAAGATCTAGAGGACCAGAATTTCACTGTGAGATGGTATATTCTAATCAGAACAGGGATGCTTCACCCATGAAATATCAACAATATTGCTTCCTAAACTAGATGGCCATAGTATAGGGGTGATGTCTCAGTTCTCCCCGCTAAATAAAGAGTGTCAGGTAATCAATGACTGCTGAGAGAAGGAGAACCTGTTTTCTCCATGATCAAGCTCCCTGAAAGGTTATTCAATCGCAATGGTTAGCTAAAAACACATGTACATACATAAAATTAACTGTGCTCAAACGTTATACACACCTGCACACAGAGAGAAATACACACATGTAAAAGTATTAATTAAAGGTGAAGAAGTAATGAACTTGAGATGGAGTGAGGGATGGATACGAACATGGATATTGATGGGTACAGTACTCCGGTAAGATATTCTCAGAAAAACACCATTTTAATTAAATTTTTTACAAATCAATAGAGTAATCTCAGCTCAGACTCAATGCCATGTGCTCCATAGAGAACATCATAATACAATGTTGATAACTTTAAACGGAGTAACAAAGTTTATGACCGTTGAATCCAGATATTAAACTGAAGAAATTGGTTTCAAAGATGAAGCTTAGTGCTGATTCATGCAAAACAACAGGTGTGTGATTCCCAGTGTTGAAAAACAAAACTGCGTTAATTCTATAGAGAATCATTCTATGTGAATAATGTTTTACAATTTTGAACTAGTGTGTTTGTATTTATTATTTATCTGCTATGGGTTGTTTCATGTAACCCTCCCTCAATAAAGGACCCATGCCTGTGAATAACCAAAGACAGACAGAAATCTAGACACTGCATTCTACGGCCCTGCTTTCATTTCCTTCCATCCCTCCTTTCCTGCCTCTTCCCCAGGCCACGTCACTCTATGCTGATTTGGGGTGAGACTCAGAATGAAGAGCCATGAAACTGCCTCCCATGAGAAAAGATTATTAGGTCCTCGTTTTTAATTGAGGAATTCCTACTTTTTATGAGATAAACTGTCTTCAGGGTGACTTAAGAGGGCCTTCAAATTGTGTCATTTCTGTTTCTTCAGCATTCCCAGGAGAGTGACATAGATTTGAGGAACTAACTAACTAACTAACTAACTAACTAACTAACTAACTCTGTCAGATCTTGTATCCTTCAGAGAAAGGGTTCTAGCTGAAGTAGGATAAGGTCTCCTGGAAGTGGAGAAGAGGCTGAACAAAGAGGAGTTTGTTTTCTGAATCTGCAATAATTTTCTTTCCCAGCAGTGTGTTCTTTTTTGTGAAGCTGGGAAAATACAGTGTCAGTAGGTATCACCTTGTAGTAGACCAATTAGAGATAGCTCAGGCAAAGACAAACCCTGTGAGGACTTTACTAGGCCAGGTCCAGATGCTTTAGCCCTTGACAGTTATCTGAAAAGTTATCAAAGGTTCATGGGTGACAGACAGGAACCCTGAACTTGGGAAGCTGAAACAGAAAGAAAAGCACACCTGTCCCTGCCCTAGTTGCACAGCCTATGTAAGCAGAGACTTGTGCACTTCCCTCTACTAAGAATGCATTTCCCCATCTTGAGAATAGAATAATATTTGAGTTTTGGGACCTCGGTACTTCTTGGAGTCCTCCATGAGGTCTGCTAGAAATGTCTTTGTAAACTCACATAGAGTATAAATCTGTGATTGGATATCAATTGCCCTATGATACATAAAATTCATTACTTAATATGAAATAATGCTACTGATTATCAGATCAATATTATCAGATCAACTGCTTCCTGATCAATCACTGCTTTCCAGTTAGAGGAAGACAGGAAGATGTTTTATGAAATTATTGGTATTTGAAACAGTGTTTAAAACTCAACATAGGTTTGTGTAATCTTTAGCACAGAATTGGCCTAGAAAAATCATGCCTGCCACAATATATTACCCAAATAGAAGGAATGTCTGCTAGAGGAGCATGAAATGTTATTGTTCTGAGATAAAGAGTCTTCTTATGGAATCAAACCCTTGAGAAAGTCAAGTACCACAGGTCTCCATGCCAGTTGCTATTCACATGTTTATCCAAAACTCTATGCTCACAGAAGTGTGACCACCAACTACCCAAAGGACTGTGAGAAATATTGCTGTATCAGTGTAGGTGTGTGTTCTGTAAAGACTTTACAGTGTAGGTCAGAGTACTGAGACTGGGAAGGCAGTAAATATGAGACTAGAGAATACTGCATAATGGATAATTTCAGAACTATTGACAATTAACATGTACATACATTGTGTCAGTCAATGAGTTCTGTGAAAAACGTTTTAATAGTACTTTTAGCCAGCTTATAAGAATTATACTTTTGTGGTAATAAATTATGATAAAAATATTTCTGACACTCTAAGAGACTGAAAATTTTGCTGGACTACACAGCCAGAGTGAACAATATACTTTGAAATTCTTCATACTATGTTCATACTGTACACTCACACTGTTAGTTTAACCTTCCTTTAAGAGAACATTTTCATTTTGTCTTATTGACTGTGTCCTTCATCAAGTGACTGGTGGAAGCAGATGCAGAGATACACAGCCAATCCCCAGGTGGAGCTCCAGGAGTCCAACCGGTGAGAGAGAGGAGGGATTATATGAGCAAGAGATATCAAGACCATGATTGGAAAAAGCACAGATACAAATAGCCAAACTAGCAGAAACACATAAACTGTGAACCAATAGCTGAGGAGCCCCCATGGAACTGGACCAGGCCCTCAAGATAAGTGAGACAGTTGGTGAGCTTAAACTGTTTAGGAGGCCTCCAGGCAGTGGGACTGGGACCTGTCCTTGGTGCATGAGCTGGCTTTTTGGAACCTAGAGCCTATGCTGAGATACTTCGCTCAGCCTTGTTGTAGGATGGAGGGGACTGGACCTGCCTCAACTGAATCTACCAGGCTGAGCTGAATCCCCAGGGGTGAACTTGCCTTGGAGGAGGTAGGAATGGGGAGTGGATTGGAAGGAAGGCTGGAGGGTGGGAGGAGGGAGGACAGGGGAATCCGTGGCTGATATGTAAAATTAAATTAATTATAAAATAAAAATATTTATTAAAAAAGGAGAACATTGTAACACCAAACATTGTTCACCTATGATTTCCCATATAATCAGCTTTTACGAAATGAGATAATGCATAGTTCTAACCTTATTTTGTGTGATCTTCATGCACCTGATGGAAGACTAATTCACATGTGTTTATATGTGTGTTATTATATTTGCTTAAAACACAAATTTAGGTTTCAATAAATTTTATAAAATATCCAGAATAGTTAAAAATATTATACAGATATTGTTTGAATAAGAAAAGATGTTTGTAGCACTGTTTTTTATTTGAGTGAGTGAGGTGGAATAAGTTATCAATCTCTAGTAAAACTCTTAAAGATTCTGTCTAATATCCCTAATTCTTTTCTGATGTGATGCATTCCGTGCTGTTCAATAAATACCGAGTAAAGATCTTTGTTAATGACAGAGAAAGACAGAGAAAAGGGGAGACAGAGACACAGAGAGAGACAGAGAGGGGCTCAGAGGGACAAAGATAGAGGTGCAGAGGAAGAGATGGAGATAAATATAGAGATTCAGATCCTACAACAGAGACAACAGAAGACAACACAGGAAGAACCAAGTAAGGAATCAAATCTGTGCTTGCTCTTGCTTAAATGACATCATGGGGAAGGGCTTTTATTTCTTTCCTTAATATGTGGAAACAACGTTGATGAATCAGAGTGTATTATGAATGTGTTCAAACCAACTAGAAAACTTAGCCAGAGCATAATTAAGATAAAGTCATCAAGAATTGACCATGACTAAGAAACATCCATGTTATGACAACCATGAGTCTCACTAAGAATCTTGAGGAAAGAATGGTGATCAGTTGTGCTGATCTATGGGACCAGTTATAATAAAACATTCATTCCTCGACTATCCACAGGGCCTAGTCCAGTACCATGGGGCTACACAGCTCTTGGTCCACAGTTCCTGCATTTCCACTAGTTTGGCTGGCAGTCCAAGGTGGGAACAGTGGATGGATTGGTGGGGGAAGCTGGGAGGTGGGATGAGGGAGGAGAGGGGGAATCTATGGGTTAGTATGTAAAATGAGTAGAAAACTTCTCAATAATTAAAAATAAATAAATAAATAAATAAATAAATAAATAAATAAATAAATAAATAAATAAATAAATTTTAAAAAAAACTTTAATCCTATGGTACCAGCTTAGGCTAACACTACATTCTTACCAAAGGAAAAGGAAGTCCCAGAAAAAAAGTTCTCCTACTAAATCTCTTGCATCTTCTCAGCATATGTTCCTTCAGGATGTTAATGTATAAATAAATGACTCTTACCCACAAAAGGCCTTAAAGAAGTTTCTTAGGAAGGACAATTATTAACTGTGTTTCCAGTTATTAGAAAAGTATAAAGAATCCTGCCCATGAACGCCCTCCCCCCATTCTCCATACAGAATGATCTCAAAAATTATGTTACAGAAATTTGGGTTGAGAGTCATTTCCCTACAGGAATAATAGACATTTTCACAAATATTTATGAAATAATACCCTTAGCCTGACAAGCCCTATACAAACAATTCTCACCACCCCTCAGTTTAGTCTATGGCTATAGTAATGGATGGACAAATGTGTGTCCACTGCTGCTCATGACCAAAGTCAGGAACCAGTACAAACATTATTTATCATCAATTTATCAGACCAGGGAACTTCCAAACAGTGGCCCAACTGCTTCCCAGCCCTCAAGTGGACAACAGCCAAAGCACCAAGCTGATTTAAGGGCTTTGAATGAAGTTCCTGATATTAACACTCCCACAGGCATATTTTCCACAATAGACAGAAATCTACAGAGCCCTTTATGATTTTGTCCATCATCTGCAACAAGCTACAGAGCAGCAGACAGATAATAAAGAAGCTGTTTCCACCTTGTATTTTTCAACTACATATTAAAATGCAAACTTTAACTGTAGAAATCTTTATTCTGAAGTTACTAATACTGCCGCTACTATTGCAGATTTGATGAAAGCACGCCAAAATGATGGCACAGAGAAGCATAAGTCTCAGATTCTGGCTGTATCTTTGTGGCCTCCTATGTGTTTAAAATGTGGAGGGAACAGGCCATTTTCAAAATTAATACAAACTAAAACTTGCTAATCATCCTCAGTAGAGTACACCTCCCTCTAAAACACCTGCACAGTGTAAAATACATTTTCCCTGGTCCAGTCTATGTGGACGGTGGTGACAAAGAGAATCCAATTTCAGGAAACAGAGAAATGAGCACCAGGGCTGCTGATGACAGGATCAGGTCTCTACATTCCCAGCTTGGAATCCCACTGCCCTTTTCCCAGTGGTATCTGAGCAGGAGCCCAGCTTGTTGTCAAAGTAGCAGACTCCATACCCTGGGGACCCCACAACATGACAGTCAGCTCCATCCCTAACCCTAAAACAATAAGAGATTCGATTACTACTGTCAAAAGCAATTCATGATCAGATGTACCAATAAGAAAATATATAAAATTGAATTTCATAGCAGAGATTAAAGCATCTACCCCAAAATCTATGGGGATCCCTTCCAACAAACTGCCTTTGCTTGATTTAGTCAAACAAAATTGGACTATAAAAGGGGCTTTTTTGTGCACATTAAATCTGTTAATTTCTCTTTTACTGACCTAACTCATATTATAGCTTATTCCCAGCCACTCCAGCAACAGTTCCAGTCCCTTAGATTTAAGAGATATTTGTACCATAATGTGTTGCCACAGCTTGTCCTATTTTGCTTTATTAAAAAAGAATCATGTCAGTGAAAGTGGTCACTGGTAAACAACTGGTCAAAGTATGGTGTACTGCTGTGGGATATCTTTCTGTATGCTGTGAATGTGTGTGGCTCCCATTGGATAATAAATAAAGCTGCTTTGTTCCATAGCAGAGCAGGATAAAGTTAGGCGGTTCATTCAAACGGAAGATGAGACAAAGAAGGGTAGAGTCCAGGGAGACACCAGCTGGCTGTCCAAGGAGCAACATGTAATGGGTGGGACACAGGTAAAGCCACCCTAAACATGTGGCGATACATAGATTAATAGAAATAGATTGATTTAAATTATAAGAACTACATAAGAAGAAACTTGAGCCATAGGCCATACAGTTTGTAATTAATATTAAGCCGCTAAGTGATTATTTTATAAGCAGCTGTGGGACCGCGGATGGGAAAGATTCGTCTGGACCACAGGGCCAGGCAGGACCAAGAAACTTCTGCCTACAGTATACTCTATTGGCCTCCTGAATCAGCATCACTTTATTCCCAACAGTCCTTTTGAAAAGTTGACAAAGACCCTATAAGAGTATGATATAACAGACACAGGAACACTAAGAATGATTATTTCTGAGCAAGTCCCCAGGCTAAACACCTCTGTCATCTCAGTCCCAGGGCAGCTTTCTGGTCCTCCAGGATTTCTGACACACTCAGGATGTGGTTGCAACACTGTGTCTTGTACAGTAATAGACCGCAGAGTCCTCAGATGTCAGACTGCTGAGTTCCATGTAGGCTGTGTTGGAGGATTTGTCTGCAGTCAGTGTGGCCTTGTCCTTGAACTTCTGATTGTAGTCAGTATCATCATTTTCAGGATCAATCCCTCCAATCCACTCCAGGCCCTGACCAGGCCTCTGCTTCACCCAGTTCATATAGGTGTCAACGATGTTGAAGCCAGAAGCCTTGCAGGACAACTTCACAGAGGCCCCAGGTTTCACCAGCTCAGGACCAGACTGCTGCAGCTGGACCTGGGAATGGACACCTGTGGAAAGAAAGGCAGAGTGGATGTCATTGTCACTTCAGGCCCTGTTCCTTCTTCAGGTTTGGAACTGGAAAAGCCCTTACCTGTAGTTACTGACAGGAGGAAGAGGATGATCCAGCTCCATCCCATGCTGAGGACCTGTGTGCTCAGTAACTCTGGAGAGGACACTGATCATATGTTGGTCTAGGGTGCGGACATCTCTGTATTTACTACCACAGACTCATGTAATTTGCATATTCATGAGCAGGGTACTTCTTAGATAAGGACCTAGTCTAGCTGGAGAAGGAGGTAGAGAACACTTGGGTCAGGCAGCAGGATGGATGATGAGGACCAAGTCATAATCCTCTCTGAGGAAATGTATAATATTTTCCTTCCCTGAGCCCTGTGAAGATGCTGAGGAAATAACATCAGGACCTAAGTTCTCAATTTACGTTTCAGGCCTGAGGCAGATACTCCACTTTGTGACAAGGTTATGAGATTAATTTGCAGATGTTGGTTGTGATAATAATGGTAGAGATAAGAAATTTAAAAACTCCTAAGTTTGAAATTTACAACCTCATTTCAAATATATGCAATTAATATTTGCCTTTCCAACAGATTATATACCAAAGAACTCTCCCAAATGACACAAAGTAAATACACTTCAGAAATATTTGCACAACAATGAATATTGCAAAAACATCAAAATAACTACATTATGGAATTAACTATGTGTCTGTCAATAGATTTCACCAAGAAGACATGTTCATATAAACAACAAACAAGTTTTTCATCTGCAATCAATATGGAACTTCGTAAGTTATAGGATCCAACTAGAGATAAACGTATTAGTTCAGACCATCTCAGAAACACAGACAATAAATGAGACTCTCATTAGTAGTTCTTAGATATTTCATACTTACGTACAACTATGAATACAAATACATGATGAAGTATAAGTGAACTTGTCTAGTAGAATAAAAGTAAAGTAGGAGGGGAAGGAAAATGAAGGATAGAGATTATGGCAGAAATACACGCAATGTACTAAATACATGTGTATGAAAATTCTAAACACATGTAAAATTGTCATTTTTACATTTCATAATTTATATTCTTTGAAATTTTAATCCATGTATAAAATATAATATGATTGTATCTACAGCTACTGTGCCCCACTGGTTTCTCTTGGGACTTTCCAATAAGACTCTCTCCCAACTTCCTGACCTCTTTTATTTTATTAACTCATAATGCAATGAGTTCAATCAGTGCTATCTATATACACATAAGTGGGTTCATTCTCTGGTACATAGGAAACCTCCAGAAACCTTCCAAAGCAAATTGATTATATTTCCTCATCAGTCATCAAATGCCAATGGATCCTCAGCTTGGCATGGGTGCTCAGGAGTTTCTCTCCATCTATGCAACAGTTTTAAAATTGTTATACTATCTTTAGTGGTGAGAACAGGGCACACATGCACCGAGGTGTTTGTGCGATCCTCAGAGGACAACTTATGGAATTCAGTTCTTGTATCCTATCATGTGGGTCAAAGCAATCAAACTGATATTGCTAATCTTGCCAGTAGACACCTTTACCTGCTCAGCTAGTTCACAGGCTCTCACAAACCAAAATGAACTCAACGGTATTTTTATAGATATTTTCTCTCATATCACAATGTGCACTTTTTGTATCACTTGGCTTTTACCTGTATATCACAGAGTTTTGTTTTTAGGATTTTGTGTATGCTTGTGTCTGAGTATTTATTGTTTTAGTATTGTTTGGTTTCAATCTCTTTTTTAAAAGCTTTTTTGTCTGTTTTTTTTTTTCCTACAGAGAGAAAGACAGACTGTGGAGTTGGGTTGGAGAGGATACAGGAAAGATTTGGAAGGAGTAGAATGAGAATTAATTGTATGAGATTTTTGAAAAAATTGTAAAAAGTAAATAAAAACCGAATAAAATAAACAAGAAAATACAAACCTGTGAAGAATTTAACAAATAATCTTTACTGTGTTTGAACATGGAAACATCGCATGGCAATCACAGTAGGTGTAGGTCAGCTAGTAAGAAAGGAAACCACAGAGGATAGAGTCCCCTTCATACCACTTTCATCTCTCTACTGGGTATTCTTGGCTCCATTGTGCCCCCTGCTGGTCATGAGCTCCCCTGCAGGTTGGTGTGTCATGGCTTGCACTGAAGGTGCACTATCTCACTGGAGCAGTAACAGATCCCTGAAACTTCAGTGCTCACAGAGCGCATCTGCAGGGAGAAATGGCTCTTGTTTATCTGAAGATGCTGACTGGATACATCAGAGATTGATGTTAAGATGTTTCTATACTATCATCAATGCCCCTCTCAATGGCAGGCTCCTCCCTGGGGACAGTTGGATCCAGCTCTAGCATTTCCCACTTTTAGTAAGGTGACAACAGGAGAGAACAAAGTCTTGACTACCTTCTTCAGACTTCACCTGGGGCAGAGTACCTGATATCAGAGAACCATAATGAGTCTGAAGCTCAGATACAGCCTCCCATGTATCCACATATGAATTCCCGAGACATCCAGATAAAGGTGTCGAGAGAAAGAGGACAAACCACTGTAGTACTCACAGAAAAGTTAACAATTTCAAGAAATACACTTGCATAATAAGGAAGTAGAAATGAATCAAATATGCACTGTGACTCAATCTGTTTTCCACACTGCCTTCACTTACATTTAAAGGAATAGGGGAAAGAGGAGATCTGCTTGACAAGGATCCTCTTGGGTGGAGGATATGTGTACTTACACAGATCTATCTCTCCACATCTATCATTCCAAGTACAGAGGCCTCTTATTCTTAAACAGAGCATGTGTTAGTTAAGCTTTTCAGAAGCTGACAATTTTCATAGAAGAATGGTGGATTTGGGATATGCTCCCAGGAATGGGACAATCCAATAGCACTATGCAGGGATATGTGTGCATGTGTGTTTAAGTATCTGAAGTATTGCTACAATATTAAAACAAAAATATACTACATAAATTCAGGCTATTCATGTACATTTGCTCTAATACAAGGTCATGAATCAGATGCACCTAATGTTGCAGGATAAAAGAAGCTGGGACCAGTCTGGTGCATGTCTTCTCTTCTGTCACTGGTCAAAATTGATATGATGTCTTGTGGACTGTTGGTTCACAGGGCAACACCCACTTCTCATTATAGAGGAACACTTATTCCTATAATTCAGGGTGCTGGATGGTTCTGTATTGGCATTACAGAATCTCTGTTGGGTTGAGTAAGGTCTATAAACCTACATTTCAGTACATGAGATTCTGATGTCTATCATAGGTTGCAATGGACAGTAGTGCATGCTTACTTAAATAGCATAGAGCTATCCACCTCTTACAATGTCATCCAATCACAAAATTCTTGGCTCTGTGAAAATATAGGTAGATACAATGGGCTTATTCTCCTGAATTAATAATTATCATATATGCAGTTCTGGTGCATTAATGTGAAAGTGAGCAGGAGTTTTCCTTGAGTACATCACACATTGATTTCTATCTTTTTTCCCATTCTCTCTTTGGTCTGTGGATTATTTTCCCTTCTCCTCTGGCTTGGCTTTGTTTTCATAATCATAAATGCCAGGAATTCCTTCTGTAACTGTGCTGTTTTACTTTTCTAAACACCACTTAAGGACCTGAGCACCACTTGCACAATTCCTGAGGCCTTCCACGGGGAGGATTGTGTCTGGAAACAGGCTCACATCTCCTCACTCTGATTCTCCCACAGATTGATGCACTATGGTTTTCTCAGTGGTCAGATATCTAAGATGCAGGAAGATACAGTTTAGAGATGTTTCTGGACATCTCTGGAGGGTCCACTCTATAACTTACCTCTGCAGGAAGTTATAGACAACCTCTGCAGCCCATTCCTCTGGGAAAATGTCATGAAGCAGCAACACTAACTACTAAACACTCTTGGGCAAAGCACTGAGGATGACTGTAACACTCATGTATCCCAAATATTGGAGGAGAATGTCTTGTGTCACAGTGTTCACTGTTCTGTAACAGGCTGGGATTACAGGGCAGGGTATTGAGACTGGGGAAGACTATGAATGTGGAATCAGTGATCACAGCTTAGTTTCAAAACCTATTCCTAAATGCTCAGAAATATGAACTCATTTGATGAATAAATTTTGATAATAAAAACTCAACAGCAACATTGGTCATCTAAGAATTTGACATTGATGTGAAATGTGATCAAACATTTCTACCCCAAAGTATTGACTCAGTTATGGTCGCCACATGCTCACATTTATATCTTCAAAAGAATGTATCAAGTTCCCTAATTTAAAAATCTTGCTCTCTGAATCTTGCATGCAGTGTGGCTAGTAAAATTCTTCATGTAATAGAATTAATCCTTAGTCTGTTGTTCTTTTCCTCAGTACTTAACCACAAGTTTTGAGAAAGTCTTCAGGTTACTCTTTCCTGTCCTTTCAACTCCAAGTAGCTTCCTGCTCCTTCACGGTTTCTGACACACCTCAGATGTGTGCTTTGACGGTGATTTTTGCACAGTAATAGATAGCCAAGCTCCATGTACACTGTGTTGGATCTTGGGTCTGCATCTAGTGTGGCTCTGTCCTGAAACTTCTTCCCTTAGTTTCTTTGGCCAATGTTTGGGAGTATTCATTCAATTTTTTCAAGCTCAGGTCTAGGTTCTGCCTCACCCACTTCATATAGGACACAAGGAAGCTATCTGAGGCAAAGTCCTTGCAGGAAAACTTTACTGAATCTCCAGAAATCCTCAGCCCATCTCCAGACTGCTGCAGCTGAACCTAGGAATGGACATCACATATAGAAAGGATGCCATGATCACTTCAGTCTCTGGATCCCCATTAGGCCTTCTCCTAGGAATATACTTACTTATAGCTGCTGTCACCAGGTGGAGGATGATCTACTTCAGTCCACAGTGAGAGCTTGTGTGTTCAGGGATTTTGGACAAATGAAGAATAATGTGGTACACTTGCTTGCGTGGATGTCTCTGTATTTACAATCACAATCTGTATTATGTATGTAAACATGAGGAATGGTATTTCTCAGATCAAGACCTTATCCTTTTTGAGACAGAACAGATAGACTTTTTTATGTTAGTCAATGGGAGGATGAGGTTCAAGTACTATACCTGTCTAGAGAAATACATTCCCTGCCTAATCTTGGCACCTGTGCAGATAGAGCTCTTTCATCCCAGTGAGAATCTAGTCACCACATTCTTGTTTATTAAATTGGACCACACTTTAAGGATTCAAGGATCATCTTAACCTCCTTAGGGTCAACCATATTTGTGATGCTCAAAAGTTGCATTGACCATCTTGCCCCCATTAGACACTGGCATTGGGGCTTTGGAGGCAGCTGTTATTTTTCACACTAGTGATCAACAGAAATATGCACACCTTTTATATCAGCTGCAAACTCCTGAGACACTTTTCCCCAAAATATTGTTTAGGGTCCTAAAGATCAAATATCCTTCATCTTTACTGATAAGCCTTTCATGAACTAATATCCTATCCAGCAGCAGCAGGAATCCATTCTGGACCTTGGTGGGCTCACTATGAATTTTATTTAACAAATAACCTCTCCAGTGTTGTAGCATGGAGATCTCACATGTTAACTAAAACATGGTCTTTGAATGTAATGAGACTGGCAATGAAGTCACAGAGGCTGTTAAATCTCCAAAGTGCACATCATTATTTGTTTCTGCTGTCCTTTACTTCTTTGAGACTTGATGGATCCACAGTGCCCCCTGCTGGTTCTGAGAATGACCTTGTAAAAGCTCTCACATACATGCCCCTCACTATGATTCTTATTTCTCTTCTTTAATGTGCCTGGTGAGGCTGAGTAGATATTTCATGGACAGGTGATGAGCTGTGCCTCAAAGTTTGTCTCCATAAACCACAGTCCTTTCTCTAGGGGCTGTTAGATCTTGCTTTAGCAGTGACCACTGGTGATGAAGAGAGTTATCTGAGACGACACAAGTGATGGACAGGATTCACAATTGCTCTACAATGCAATTTCCCCCCTCCTGCAGATGCACTTGGGATAGAAACCTCACAAAGCCTGGAAGGAGAACAAATGTGTTAGTTAGAGATCAGTTCTCATCTACAGAAAGTATTTCACATTTGAGAAGTGACCAGAATTTGGGGAAATTTGTACTATGATCCAATTTGTTTACTAATTCAGCATTTATACCATGGATGGCCTTTTAAGTCATGTGTAAAGACTGAAAAGGGATTGTTTGTCCCTTTGCCATGCATCTTTCTGGATGGAAATACTGGCTGTGTTCCCAGGCAACATCTTTCTCTCTTTGGGTCTAGCTTCCCCAAGCTCAGCATCCTCCTGTTCATGCAAAGTCAAGGCTAATGATTTTCAAAGACTTGGATGTACTTTCTATAGGCTTAGTGAATCACAGCTTTGGTGCTGAATAACTGACTATCAGCTCCAAGGAATTAGTGGAAACAATATACTATACATATATATCTACATATATATGTATATGTAGATATATGTGTGTGTGTTTGTGTGTATGTCTAATGTGTTTGTTCATATGCATGCGCACATGTGCTGCGTGATAATGCTCTTGTACATTGTAAAGATTTGTCACTCAAATTGGTTTAATAAAATGATGATTGGCCAGTAGTCAGGCAGGAAGTACAGGCAAGGCTAGCAGATAAGGAGAATGCTGGGAAGAGGAAGGGCAGAGAGAGTCAGGAGTCACCAGCCTGACTCAGAGGAAGCAAGATGAGAATGTCAAACTGAGAAAAAGTACCAAGTCACGTGGCTAAACAAAGATAAAAATTATGGATTAAGTGTAAGAGCTAGTTAGTAATAAGCTTGAGCTAATGGCCGAGCAGTTATAATTAATATAAGCTTCTCTGTGGTAATTTTGGAAGTGTCTGCTGGGTATTTATAAATTGTTGATGTAACAGAAACTTTTGCCTACAATTGGTGCTCCCTGTGAGGCATTGATCCACATAGACCTGATAAAGCTTGAAAAGGATTCTTAGTTCACAGAAATGGAGCCACAGTGGGCTTCTTGGTCTCGCAGTCTCATGCCAGCAGCAGTACAGATATGTGTCTCCCAACAGCTGCCTGAAAGATGGAGCTGGGAGCCAGCTGCCATGAGCTAAGTGGTGTGACAGATTTCTGCACTCTCCTATAGGACGCAGTACAAAGAGGATTCTCCTAGCCACTGCCTACAGGCTTGAGAGCATAGTCACAGGCTTAAAAACACAGGCATGCTATTTATTACTGCTTCCCAGACTGGGAAGGTAAGCATGACTTGTTGGTACCTCTGCCATGTTGAGAAGCTGAGCTGGGTGGCACCAGCAGCCAGGGGCTGCCGCTTTGGTCCTAGCCTTGCTGCAGTTGAAAGCAATAGTCAGAAAATGATTACAGTACAAAATAAAATAGATTCAGATGGAAAAAACCTCTAAATGGTTTATGGTACATAAAAATATACATAGGCTTGATAGAGGAAAAGAAGTATAGGTAGATATATAAAGAAATAAATAGTTTTAAAAAAATAGTCTTTAAAGAGACAGTAAAAGTAATATAAAAGTTAAGCCATATAAAGACGGAAAATACACAGAGAGTCTGGATACTGTATGTTATTGTGTTGTCTTTGAATTGTTTGACAGCTGAGGAAGGAGACACAGCTGCTAAAAGATAGATATTTGATTGTAAATGTTACTGAATTAAACTAACCTATATATTTTGAAAGTGCCTTGACTTCAAAATTTAAGTCAAAAGATATGTTACTTTGAAGAAAAGGTTATGCTTTTATTTCCACAAGAAATGAGAAATTATGGATTCATTCTGTGTTAAGAAAAAACAGATTTGATTGAGGAAGAGCCCCTGAAAAATCTCCAATGCGAACAGATGGCCCAGATGATCCAGTGTCCCAGGGTGCCTCTGTTGCAGTGTCCTCTCAGTTCTGCATCCAGAAAGGCTTCAAGGCTGCTGGCTGAGATTATCCAGCCTCACAGACTACTCCAGTCAAGACTTGACCATAATCCTAAATTTTCTCACGGTCCCCATAAGATTAAAGCACCCCCAATCATCAGGAAGTAGCCTAAAAAACTATGCCCACATTCCTAAAACATTCCTGACTTTGTTTAGGTGGTTGGTTACAAATTGTTATTGGTTAGAGTCAATCTCTTTCTAAAAGAAGAAAAGGGGATATAATATAGAAATGTATGATATAGAAATGATAGGATAAAAAGGTAGATTATTAAATCTACTTTAATCCAAAAAACAACTGTTAATCTTACATATTTTATATCAGTATGGATTTTACCTTATTGACACAAATTTAAAGTTAATTTTGTTACACTGTACTATATTTCTGCTCTTGTCTATGATATTATGTTTATACAACTCATTTAAAAATGTAATATGTAATTTAATATGGATTAATAGTCATCTATAATTCCAAACTTATAGCCATGTTAGGTATGTTTTCAAGGTATACAGAGATATATTTCAGATAGATAAGCAATCTTCAAACACTTCAAAGATCTACAGAATAAGGCATTTAAGATGATTTAATAACATAAAATTATTTGTTATGACAATGAGACATGTCTGCTCCTGGCAGCACCAATCTACTTCAGAAAAGATAATGGACACAAAGAAACTCCTTATAGTGTTTACTTTATTTATGGCAAGAGTAAGCCACTAGGCAAGAAAGTGCCCCTGCCTCGACTGCTGACAGTATGCCATCCAATGGACAAGCAGGACACAAAAGAAAGAAATGCCAAACTTTGCCAGAACAAGGTAGGAAGGCCCTTCAGAATCTCCTGGTTTATAGAAAAGTCTGTCAGATATGCTAGCCCTAAAAGCTGAAGATGGAAACCCCAACATTGCAGAGGAGCTTTGGGTGAATGTCCAGGCAGTCTGATGTCCCTGTCATTAGGTAACATAATATCCTTCAGGAGTCTGATAGAGATGAAGACTAGAAAATTATAATTTTCTTTAGTTATAATAAAAGATAAGTTGGATACAAGTACTTTAGACACACCAAGATAAAATAGATAATTAAATATATTCTCAAATTTTGTCAAATGAAACTTGATTGGATATTGTTACTGTAATACTTACTTAATACTATTAAGGTTAAAACCTTCCTTGAATAAGGGGATACAAATTGGAAAGGAAGAAGTCAAACTTTCATTATTTCCAGATTATATGAGACCCAAAAAATTCTACCAAGGAACTCCTACAGCTGA
Source organism: Peromyscus eremicus (assembly GCF_949786415.1). Taxonomy (NCBI): domain Eukaryota; kingdom Metazoa; phylum Chordata; class Mammalia; order Rodentia; family Cricetidae; genus Peromyscus; species Peromyscus eremicus. Next base: position 62,657,596 of record NC_081430.1, read on the forward strand.
TAAACACCTTCAGTAATGTCACAGGATACAAGATTAACTCAAAAAATCAGTAGCCTTCCTAAATACAGATAATAAATGGGCTGATAAAGAAATTAGAGCAATATCACCCTTTTACAATAGCCACAAATAACATAAAATATCTTGGGGTAACTCTAACCAAACAAGTGAAAGATCTGTATGACAAGAACTTCAAGTCTTTGAAGAAAAAAATTAGAGAAGATATCATAAAATGGAAAGATCTCCCACGCTCTTAGATAGGTAGGATCAACATAGTAAAAATGGCAATCTTACCAAAAGCAATCTACAGATTCAATGCAATACCCATCAAAATTCCAATGCAATTCTTCACAAACCTGGAAAGAACTATACTCAACTTCATATGGAAAAACAAAAATCCCAGGATAGCCCAAACAGTTCTATACAATAAAGGAATTTTTGGAGGCATCACCATCCCCGACTTCAAGCTCTACTATAAATCTATAATAATAAAAACAGCTTGGTACTGGCATAAACAAAGACAGATTGATTAACAGAATCAAATCAAAGACACTGACATTAATCCAAACACCTATGAACACCTGATTTTTGACAAAGAAGCCAAAATTATACAATGGAAAAAAGAAAGCATCTTCAACAAATGGTGTTGACATAACTGGATAAATACATGAAGAAGAGTGCAAATAGATCCATATATATTGCTATGCACAAAACTCAAGTCCACATGGCTCAAAGACCTCAACATAAACCCAGTTACACTGAACTGCATAGAAGAGACAATGGGAAGTAGCTTTGAATGTATTGGTACAGGAAACCACTTCCTAAATATAACACCAGTAGCACAGACACTGAGGGCAAAAATTAATAAATGGGACCTCCTGAAACTGAAGAGCTTCTGTAAGGTGAACAACACTGTCATAAGACAAATAGACAGCCTACAGAATGGGAAAAGATCTTCACCAAACCTGCATCTGACAGAGGGTTGAATCTCCAAAATATATAAAGAACTCAGGAAACAGAACATCAAAATATCAAATAATCCGATTAAAATGGGCTTCAAAGCTACACAGAGACTTCTCAACAAAAGAATCTCAAATGGCTGAAAGACATTTAAGGAAATGTTTGACATCCTTAGTTATCAGAAAATTGCAAATCAAAATGACTCTGAGATACCATCTTATACCTGTCAGAATGGCTAAGATCAAAAACGCTGATGACAGCTTATGTTGGAGAGGATGGGCAGAATGGGAGAATACTCCTCCACTGTTGGTGGGAATGTAGCCTTGTACAGCCACTCTGGAAATCAGTATGGTGGTATCTCAGAAAACTTGGAATCAATCTACCTCATAACCAGCAATACCACTCTTGGGCATATACCCAAAAGATGCTCAACCACACCACAAGGACATTTGCTTAACTATGTTCATAGCAGCATTATTTGTAGTATCCAGAACCTGGAAACAACCTACATGTCCTTTGACTGGATAAGGAATGGAAAAAGAAAATGTGGTACATTTACACAATGGTGTATTATGCAGTGATAAAAAAAACAATGTCATTATGAAATTGGTAGGCAAATGGATGTAACCAGAAAAAAATCATCCTGAGTGAGGTAACCCAGACCCAGAAAGACAAACATGTTATGTACTCACTAGTAAGGGAGTTAGACCAAAAGCACAGGATAATCAGGCTACAATCTACAACCTCAGAGAGGCTAGGTAAAGAGAAGGACCCTAAGAGTGGCACACATGGATCACCCAGGAAGGGGAAAGGGTTAAGATCTCCTGGGTCAACTGGGAGGGGGTAATAAGGGGGGTGCCTGGGAACATGAGGGCTCAAGATGGCCAAGTTTGGGGAGAGTTGGGGAGGGAGAATAATGAAAGAGATATCTTGACAGAGTATACCAATAAGGGGATGGGGAGAAATCTGCAGCTAGGGAAAACCCCAGGAACTCACAAGATTGTCCCCAGCAAAGTCTTGTAGAAGTGGTGAAGAGGTGCTTGAACTAGCCTTCCCTTGCACTCATATTGTTTTCTACCCTAATTGTCATCATAGAACCTTTATCCATTGACTGACGGAAGCAGATGCAGAGGTCCACAGGAAGCACTTGGCCAAGATCCTGGCGTTCATTTGAAGAGAGAGAGGAAGGATTATAGGGGCAAGGGAGGTCAGGATCATGGTGGAAAAATCCACAGAGATAGCTGACCCAGGCTAGTGAGAGCTCAAGGACACTGGACTAACTACTGGGGAGCCTGCATGGGGTTGCACTAGGCCCTCTGAATGTGGGTGAAAGCTGTGTGGCTTGATGTACTTGTGGGTCCCCTAGCAATGGGACCAGGACTTATCCCTGGTACATGAACGGGCTTTTTAGAGCCCATTCCCTATGGTATGTTGCCTAACTCAGCCTTGATACAGGTAAGAGGGGCTAGGTCCATCCCCAACATGTCATGACAGCCTGTTTTGACTACCCAAGGAAGGCCTTACCCCCTATGAGGAGGGAATAGGGTTGGGATGAGGAGAGGTGGGTGCAGTGGGAGAAGGGGAGGGAGGGGGAACAGGGGTTTGTATCTAAAAGGAAAGAAAAAATTAAATTAAAAAAAGCCTAAAACTTTCCTTTTTAATTAAACCAAAAAGGGGAAATGCTGTAGGATAATCCCCTTGTGCACTGTAAAAATTTGTCAGTCAATTGTTTTAATAAAACACTGATTAGCCAATAGCCAGGCAAGAAGTATAGGCGAGGTGAGCAGACCAAGAGAATTCTGGGAAGAGGAAGGGCAGAGTCAGGTGTCATCAGCCAGAAGCAGAGGAAGCAGGATAAGAATATGGAACTGAGAAAAGGTACCAAGCAACGTGGCTAAACATAGATAAGAATGATGGGTTAATTTAAGTATAAGAGCTAGTTAGTAGTAAGTCTGAGCTAATGGCCTAGCAGTTATAATTAATATAAGCTTCTGTGTGGTAATTTGGGAAGTGGCTGCTGGGTACTTGAGAGTTGTTGGCAGAACAGAAACTTCTGCCTATAGACATGTGACTTTTAGGCACAAATGTTAACCGTAAAATATGCTGCATATCTGACTGTAGATGCATTTGTTGTTATGTAAGCTGCATGATCATGAGTCAAATGCATTTCACTCCCATACAACTTGGTAATATATTAAAAAGTTTCACAACTCATTCATCATTGGTATACTTTAAATTTATTTAAAAGGCTTACTACACTATAAGAACCTAAATGCTTATTAGCAATCATGTTACATATGAAAGTTTTGCACAAATAATGACATCACTGTTTCCCCTTCTATAAACTATATTCCCTCGGATAACTGACCTGATATCTCACATACTGAGGAAGAGCTACCAATCACAGTATTCCACAAATTACAGTATAGAAATGAAAGGAATTTGAAATTGGAAAGCAATGTTTCTATCTCAACATTTTAGAACTTCTCTATAAGAAATGAAAGTGATTTTGAGACAATTGCAAAGTAGACAAATAATTTTGGGAGTCTAGGTTTTGTAATTCATTAAGAGGGGACCTTAACAAAAAGAAATTTGTCTGGAGGCTGAAACAATACTTGCAAATTGGACATCAAAGTGATGCTCAGGCAATACATTGAGGCTATCATGAGGATGAAAACTGTTTCAGAAGCTGGGTAAGGATCTTGACTTTAGATATGCAAAGCCATGGTTTGCATATGGTTTGACTGTAACTCCAAGTCTTTGTGAAGGAATGCTGTATGGGGATTTTGGTCTTCATGGTGGTAGCATTGGGAGTTACTGTAACACCCAGAAGACAGTGGTGAGTTAAAGGAACATAGTGTGCTCAGAAAGAACTGGTGCATTTCTTGTGGGAGCCTGGTTAGGTCTCAAGACTGGAGGAAGGGCTTGGATTGCCTCTATCTTGGTAAACTTGATTGTCATTTTCTCTCTGGAAAAATGTGGAATTTTTTTTTACATATCAATAAAAGATCCCCCTCTTTCCTCCTCCCACCCTTCAGCCTCCCCTCACCCAACCCACCCCAAATTCCCTCCTATAAGAAGGCAAGGCCTCCCATGGGGAGGTACATTCAATAGAAGAAAGTCCAAGCCCCTCCCCATGCCTCAAGGCTGTTTGAGATGTCACATCATAGGTAGTGAGCTACAAAAAACCCGCTCATGCACCAGGGATGGATTCTGATCTTACTGCTAGGGGGCCCCTCAAGCAAATCAAGCTACATAACTGTCTTGCTATACAGAGGGCCTAGTTCAGTCCCATGCAGGCTCCACAGGTGTTGATCCAAATTTCATAAGTTCCCACTAGTTTGGATTGGTCATCTCTGTAGGATTCCCCATTATGATTTTGCTGTCCTTGCTCATAGCATCCATCTTCTCTCTCTTCAGTGGAACTCTTGGACCTCAGCATGGTATTAAATTGTGGAAAATTTTTAAAGTACTCAATGGAATTTCCTTCTAAACTTTCCATTTGCCCTATTATTTTTTAAACGCTTTTATTTATTATTTGATTTTTATTTTTATTTACTTATTTAGAGTTTTTGAGACAGGGTTTTTCTGTGTTGCCCTAATTGTTCTGGAACTCACTCTGTATATCAGTCTGGCTGTGAACTCAGAGATCTTTGTTGTCTGCTTCCAGAGTAGTGGGATTGAAGACTTGTGCCACCACCACCTGGCTTAATTCCCCTATTATTAATGTTTCTGCTTACTTCTGACACTGAAAATAAAGATGGAATGGTTGCACACAGGTTCTGCTCAGCGAGTTTTTAATACTAATTTTTACTTATCCAAACAAAATTAATTTCATATAGTCATAGAGGTCTAGTTCACACCCTTCTCTAATTAATATTGCCACTGATTCTGTATTTACAACTGTTACCATCCCCATGATACAAATCCCAAATTGATAACATTATCCAAAACTCTGGGTTTTTTTTCAGGCCCATCAAATAATGTTTCATGTCTTCACAATTCTTCATCCTCCACATGTGTGCTTATTCAGGATTTCCTGGGACATTTGAAGGTATTTTAGTCTTCCATGTGTCTTTACTTACACCTATCTAAAGGCCACTGACTGGCACGCTCTAACTTACAATTCTGCTCCATTTCTGCACCAAAATTTCAACTAACCAATAATCAGCAAAAATCCATACTTCTACAATATCCCAATTGTCTACTTTGGGTAATAAACCATTTCCCTGAGGGATTCTCCCCCACAGACAGACGAAATGATAGTTGACAAATGGATGCTACTATAATCCCAGAACTTGGCAAGCAAAACTATGTCCATGTCTTTGCAGATACTTTATCAATCACGACATGGGCAACAGCTCAACCTGAAGAGTCTGCTATTCATGTCATATCACACTTACAGGCTTGCTTTCCTTTATTGGCATTCCTGATATAATCAAATATACTAATGGCCTTGCATACATATCTCAAAAAATCCAAATTTGTTACAATATTTTCATGTTACAAATTAAACTGAGATACCATATACCTCTACAGGACAAGCCACTGTAGAAGACAAACACTGCACTATTAAATATTGAATTATTACAAGATAAAATCCTTTGTCCAGTAGAGATCCTTTATTCTAATAACTCAAGGGACTTAATGTTATTGATACCTCCTGTTTGGTGGTCTACCCTATGCTGTGCTGACTCTATTTGTTGGTTTTATTAAATATTACATAATTGGCTGTGGAATATAGGATGAATGTTTACAATATATACACATGCACACTTAAGTGTGCCGTTTGACTACCGTTTGTGCAGTGGTGAAATGTCAGACATTTATGAAGTGGCTGTGATCATGACAGCTCTGTTATCATCTCTGAAAACAAGGTCATCACTGAAGGGAATTTCCAAACCCCTTTCCTGCTATTGTCATTATGCTTCTCTGTCTTCTAATAATGGTTTTAAAAAGTCCTTCTTCTTGTCAAATAGTTGTATCATAGACTTTCTCACCTGAAGAATAATGATCCAATTCACTTCTACTCATAGTAAATCACTCACTTAAGTATTTTTAGACAGTGTAAAATGATTTATACAGTAATTTACAGAAGAGGGAAAACATTGATATAAATGAGTAAATATTGTTGCATCTCAGGACCTTTGTGACTCTTAGAAGCTGAAACAGTTTTGAACTTAGTGCTGAAACAGATCTGTGTTTCCAAGAATGTATACTGAGTGACAACTCTCCTTAGAGAAAATGAAATTAGATCAACTGTTGGAAGAGTCTGAATCTTAGAGATCTTGCTCTGGAAACGACACCAGAACTGTAGCAGATGAATGCTGTCTTGATGATGTCATGTAGATCAATGAGCAATAAGCTGATAGAAACTGAAATACCATCTTTGCTGTAAATAACAAAGACATGCCCGACTGTGTCTATGCTTAAGTATGTCTAGAGGGCAGAACTTTTCTATGATGACTGCACATGTTTTGAGAAAGCAACTAACCACTTAAATATTTAGAAAGTCCCATAGATTCCTACCTGGTTATTATCAGTGCAGGAAGACAGAAATGGTAAGAGATGGCATCAGTAGTTCAGTAGACAACTAACCAGAAATTGTTGGGAATTCTCCAACCAGGTTATTCATGTATATATCAGAAATAAAAATAAATGTTTATTTCTTTCCACAATGTCTTCCTGCATTGAATAACAATCAATACACAATGTTGGAGGGGGGATTCTAGTGTGTGTCATTTAAATTTTCTTTAATGAAAAATTTGTCTTTAAACAATACATTCTGATCATTCTTTTTATATTTCCCAACTGCTCCTAAATGCTACTCACCTCTCTACTAACCAAATACAACATGAAACATTCTCATTCTCTCTCTCCCTCCCTCCCTCCCTCCTCCCTCCCTCTCTCTCTCTCTCTCTCTCTCTCTCTCTCTCTCTCTCTCTCTCTCTCTCTCTCTCTCTCTCTCATGCACGTGCACACACTCACTCACAAAAACACAAAATCAGGAAACAAAATATATAAACATAAGACTAACAAGACAAAAATGCCTAAATAAACTTATGTAAGCCAAAAGTCTACAAAAATATCATTTCTTCAGTTTTGTATTGGTCTTAGGTATAAGACCTACTGTGAAGTGTGTTTAATACAGTCAGTGATTTTCCACTGAAGTGTCCTAATTTTTCCTTTGCATGAAGGTACCAATTGCAGATAGCTCCTTGGTTAGGTTTGAGACTCTAAGTCCATTTCCCCCTCTCAGCATTAGAATCCCATGTGACTTCCACCTGTGCAAGCCCCGTGTTTACTTCCACAGTCTAGTGAGTTTGTATGTGCATCGCTCCTGTTGTGTCTGGAAGAGACTGGTTCCTTGTACTCATTCAACACCTCTGGCTCTTACAATCATTCTATCCCTTCTTTGCATAAGTCCCTGAGTCCTGAGGAGAAAGTTTGCCTAAGACAACCTATTTATGACTGAGTGAGCCAACATCTCTCACAATCTATAGATTGTCCATTTGAGATTCTCTGAGTTACTTATCATATTCTGCAAGAAGAAGCTTCTCTAATGACAGTTATGTGAGGCACAGATTAAGGTGCATATATGGGCATATCATTAGTTATTATCTTATTGTTATATTCCCTTAGCACACTGGTCTTCAACCTTCCTATTGCTATAACCCTTTAATACAGTTCCTCATGTTGTGGTGACCCCCAACCATAAAATTATTTTGTTTGCTTCTTCATGAGTATAAGTTTTTTACTATGAGTCACAATGTAATTATCTGACATCCAGGATATCTATATGTGACCCCTGTGAAAGGGTCCTTAGACCTCTACGAAAGGATTGTTCTATCACAAAAGGGGTTGTGTCCCACAGGTTGAAAACCACTGCTTTAGCAGAACGTTCAGTTTTGCCATAAGTCCATGATCCTGTCCTGTCTCAGGTTCTAGAACATTCTAGTAGTTTCAGGCTTGGGTTACTCATAGAGTGGGCTTTATATCCAATCAAAGAAGGGTTGATTACCCTCACAGTGTCTGTGCCTCTACTACACCAGCATATCTCATATGCAGATTAACATTGGAGGTGAGAGTTTGTTAGGATGATTATTAACTTTCTCCTCTGAAAGCATGCCAAATACCCTCTACTACCATGAACCATTCAGTCAGTAGGAGTAGGGCCTCATGTTAGGCACCAACTCGAATTCTCCATGTCCAGTGAGATATGAAAATGTTGTCTTCAGCAATAGGGTATTACCATCAGTTTGTGGAGAGTAACCAATAGCCTAAGCAAAAGCCTGGGATATTTTGGGATTTCCATGGGGTCACTTTGGCCAATGATTCGGTTTATAAAGACTTATCCAGAAATACCAGTCTTCCCCATATCCAGTAGTTTACTGAAGGAGAATGTTACAATAATTTGGAATCTGCTATTCTGGGGGGATTTAAGGCCAAAACTGAATGGAGTCACAGCTCAAAACCACCATGGTTAGGGACCAGACACCCTTAATTTTTTAAAAAAAAAAAATGAGCATCCTCATTTCTGAACACTTTTTAAAGGGGCCTTGTTTGTATAACAGGAAGCCAGAGATCAGAAACTCAAAGTGAAGAGGAAACCCCAGAGGCTAGCAGGAAAACTTTGCCTGCTCCCAACCCCTGAATTGTAGAAGGAAGGCGTTGAGCTGAGAACCATCCTGAACTATTGTACAGCTGACAACCAAGGCTGTGTCCCTGTGCTCTCCGAGCACAGTAGTATGTGGCAGTATCTGTAGTGTCCACACTGGCCATCTTTAGGAATACCTGGTTGTTGGAGGTGTCCTTGGTGATTGTGAGCCGGCTCTTCAGGGATGGGTTGTAGAACTTATCATCATCCCACCAAATGTTGGCCAGCCACTCCAGACCCTTCCCTGAGGGCTGACGGATCCAGTTCACACCTATACCGGAAGTGCTCAGTGAAAACCCAGAGAAAGAGCAGGTCAGACTGAGAGTCTGGGAGGACTGCAACAGCCCAGGGCCAGACTCCCTCAGGGTAACCTGGGACAGGACATCTGTGGGGGAAAGCAAGCAGAGGGTAAGGTTGGAACAGGGTGAGCATATGGAACTTCATCCCTTAAGGAGCCTTGGCACTCACAGGCAGGGACAATCAGCAGCAGGAATGAGGAAGCAAGCCTGGCCATGGCTGCACACCAGTGAGTACCCAGGCCCAGCTTTGGCTTTTCAACCCAGGGTTGGGTGGAGCCAGGAGAGATTTGCATTTCCTCTCCAGGTGCGGGCTCTGATGTCAGACATAAGTTTTAGGTCTCAGGAGTCAGTCTGTAATGAGACACACAGGATTCCTCAGTGGAGTTCATCTCTGCTCCCCATAACAAGGAGCCTACATGGTAAGACTCAGGTCCTCAGTACACAACACGTCTGATGAGGATTGTGTGAATGCAGCAAGGAAGAGCATGTGCCATTGGCAGGCTGGCAGTTATGCCGACTGTAAGGGCATGGAAGAGAGTGATAGTTCATTGGCTTTACTAACCTGTCTATTTCCTCCCTCACATATTTGAGATTTCAATTCACTCAACATTAGTAGCTTTGTCTTTATACTGCCCTCTATTTCTGACTACTTTAAAAATAGCAGCAGAAGCCGGGCGGTGGTGGCGCACACCTTTAATCCCAGCACTCGGGAGGCAGAACCAGGTGGATCTCTGTGAGTTCGAGGCCAGCCTGGGCTACCAAGTGAGTCCCAGGAAAGGCGCAAAGCTACACAGAGAAACCCTGTCTCGAAAAACCAAAAAAAAAAAAAAATAGCAGCAGAAAACATAAAATGTAAGAAGAGACATGGTTGGTTAGCTCAGTCCTCTCAGATGCTGAGCATCCTGGAGGAGGAGACAGAAGGCCAGAGGATGCTGGAAGTCACAACACATAGGCAATAGGCATTTTCTTCTCTGGTTCAGCGATGTTAAAGCACATGTATTCTTCTTTTTTTCTTGTCACTACTGATGCTTTAAAACCTAGGAAGAAAATGACTTGCCTAACTTTAGACATGTTTCACAGTGACATTGTGATATGAACATGATTGAAAACACGGAAAGAAGCTTGAGCTAACTTCCAATTTCTATAAAGACAGCTACATCAAAAATGATCAACTCATTTTTTATGACTAAAACATCTTCTTATTTAAATGTTTAAAAGATAAAGCTATCAAGATATGTTTGAACCATGAATATGCACTTACCACAAAGTTGTAGCAGCACTGTAAAAAGAAAACAAACACACAATGCTGAGTGCAGGCTGAGGCCCTGAACCCCTGTGGTAGGATGGACAATAGGAGCTGCACTAACACTTGCTTCCTTTTCCAGGGTGTTTCAAAGTTACAATGACTTTTCATCTGTTATTAAATCATGTATCTTGAAAAAGGAATGCATCTGACATTCTCTCCATGGGATTCAAAGGTCATCACACATGTCCTCATCAAAGGCAGGCAGTAGAAAGTTTCCACAAGAAGGAAAGGACCCTGGAATGGATGATACAGGGGCAACGTTGCCAAGACTGGATGAATGTGGCAGAGGGCCAGAGATGCAAGGACTGCTGGTTCCTGAATATGAGAAAGGCAGGCAGCAGCCTCTTGTGAGAGAGAATTTCATTTCTAACCAGGAACACTGATTGCATTTCAGATGCTTTGACAATGGAGAGCATAAAAGTGTGATGTTCTGTCTTAGGTCTGTAATATGAGCTGCAGTGGAGGTAGACATTTTTCCTGAATTTTTCAGAAGTACTTGAAGTACTTCTGGTCCAAGGCTAAAAATGTGAAGGAAAATGTGGACTACATGGTACAAAAATTAAACTTCATAAAGTTAATTCAATATTTTTATAAATGTAGATACTAGACATCCTGCCAATGTGGACTAAAAATTAGAAAAAAATACTATAAATTTGGAGCAGGATAACTCATCTATTCACAACATTTCTCTGAACTGCTTTATAGGTTTCAAGATTACAAACCTCAGTTATACCCAAGTTGAGAGTTTAATTAGTGCATTTGCAATCAGTGATATAGGCGTGACTAGTTCTCCATGTTCATCACTGTGATATGTGAAAAGCACAAGAGAATAAATGTTAGATAAAATGCAACCATCAATTCATCCTTCAAAAATTGTCAAGCACCTCAATTGAAAGTGAGGATATTATTATGTGATTCATGTGAGGAGAGCATGTTACGTTTTCATGATGTGAGTAATGGGATTCCACATATGCACAGAGTAGAGTAGCAACCAGACATTCCTTTAGATGACATGTAAAGTCTGCTACCAAAGGCAGGATCTAATCTCTTAAGGTGCAATGTCATATAGCCACTAATAATTGAGTCTGGAATGAAAGAAGAGAAAGTGAATCCCTTAGGAGAAATCACCATTAATTTCAGGATTCTCCATAGTAAGCTGAAATGCTACAAATCCTACATCCAATTTGGTTCTTAACCAGATAATGAAATGTTGTAGGAGTAAATCTGAACACTAGGAAGGATGCAGTACATACACCTAGGACATCACACCAGATTGACAGACTGTCATCCTTTAAACACAGAAAGGATAGTGATAAAGCTGATCCCAGGTGAGTTCCAGAGTGCTGTGAACAGATGAAGGTAACCCCTGCATTCAGGATATCATATGAAACATTGTCAGAATTCATGTGAGAGGGGCAGTGGAATGGTGTAGGTAGGAGGATGTCTCAGCTTCTCTATCTTCAGGATCCTGAGTGTGAATGGGGATAGTCTAGATTTACTTTATTTTCTTCTAATCTCTTTTCCCAAGGTACAAACATCATAAATTAGGGCTTGGTATTACCAACTTGACTAAAAACCCTTTCTTTTAGAAAAAAATATGCACAGAAAAATGGAAAAATGAAATCCAAAATGCAGTGAAAGACAGATTATGTTATTAATCCCAGCTTCTACCTCTCTCCTTGCTCTGAGCTGAATGCTTCACAGGGCAGTGTATGATGCCTTCCAGGTCTCCTACAGCAGAGCAGCATGGGCTCAACACTGTGGATGAAACATCAAGGATCCCAAGTCACAATCATATATTCCAGCTGAGAAAATCCCTCCTGACAGGGGAAAGCAGTTACAGATAGAATTACAGATGCCGCTGATGATAGTCGTGATGGCAATGACTAGATGTTTGACACCTCATGTTTGAAATTTTGTAGCCTTCTTTTATGTATATGCAATTGATGTTTCACCTTCCAGTAAGATTCCCACTTAACAACTAAAACAGATATGTGAAAAATTACCTAACAAAGAATTTTTACTGTACTAAGTTTGGAGTCTTGTCACAGTAGCTACATCGCATGTATTATATGGTTTCTGCAGTTATTTGAGGTTAGAATGGGAAACCTTAGAGTCTCAGAGGACTCCCTCACTCTCCAGATGTTTCTTTCACCTGCTACATTTTCTTTCCTGGTGAAATTTGGATCTACAGCACCCCCTGCTGGTCCTGAACATCCTCAAAGTGTGGTTGTTACTGAGCACACAGGACCTGCTAACTGTGTCTGCTGCACAGTAATGCAAGGCTGTGTCTTCAGTGGTAGCAGGGTTCATCTTCAGGGAGAACTGCTTCTTGAATGTGTCCACTGACACACTGATGGACTTTTTAGTTACTGTACACCTTCTACAGATTTTATCTTCTTTTCTCTCATGTCATGCAGGCTCTTCCTGAAGGTGAAGAGCCAGGAGGAAGATCTCATCTCCAGAGAGCCAGGTGTTTTGTTTTGTGACCTGCTGAATTTAACCAGGGCCCTTGAAGTAACCATGGAAGTAAGACTATTTAATGGAGTCTCGTGGTTTCCTTTTGTTTCTGCACAAGACAGGGTCTCAAGTAGTCCCAAGAACCAGTTGTGCACTGAGACTAACCTTGACCTGCTAATCTTCCTTGCCTACACCTCCTAGGTGCTGGGAGTTTGACCTTCTTTCCAATAAGCTAGATTATCAGAGGAAACATTTTACTCTATTTTACTTTGCAATTCATTTTGTGTTTATGAGTGGCTGTTTTCTTCCGTGTGTGTGTGTGTGTGTGTGTGTGTGTGTGTGTGTGTGTGTGTAAAATCAGTGCACTATGTGCATGCTTGATGCTTGTGGAGGCCAGAAGAGGCTGTTGGATGCCAGGGAAGTAAAGTTACAAATAGTTTTGAGGTGATGTGTGGGTGGTGGGAACTGAACCCAAGTACTCAGGGAGAGCAGCCAATTCTCCAGGTTCCTGTATTTCCATTTAAATTAAGGTTTTAAGGAAGTACATGCAACTTTCATATGCATGTTCCTTATACTTAGGAATATATAAGGAATTCTAAGTATACGTTCCTTATACGTATACTTAGAATTACTTCTGATTTTTTCAAGAGAGAAAAATATTGTATAATTTGACTTGATTTAAAAATGCCTCACTCCACATTGTTAACATTTTCACTTTAATTGAAAATAGATTTTTTCATATAATATATCCCCATTATGATTTCCCCTTCATCTATTCATTCAAAAATTCCTTCCCACCACAACCCCTTCCATATGGATCCATCCCCTTTATGTTTCTCATTACAAAACAAACTGGATTCTAAGGGTTAATAATAAAATGAAATAAAATAAAATTAATTTAAACAAAAACACATTGTAATTGGACAAAACAAAGAGAAGGAAAACACAAAAAACAGGTATACACAAGAGACATACTCACTACACACTTGGGAATCCCATGAAAAGACATATCCAGAATCTATAATATATATGCCAAGGACTAGTATACAGACAGAGAGAGAGAAGTTGGATTTTTTTCCTGTGGTCTTAGCCAGCCCCAAGGTCCCACAGTCGCTTATAAAATAATCATTCAGAGGCTTAATACTAATTACCAATGGTATGGCCTATGGCAGGCTTCTTGCTAGCTAGCTCTTATGACTTGACGTATTTCTATTTATCTGTAAGTTGCCATGTGGCCATGGCTTACCAGTATTTTCACATCTTGCTTCTCCTGGTGGTGCTGGCATCTCTGCCCTCTGCCTTTCTTTTGCCTGTTTCCCCAGTTCGAGTGTACCGCCTAACCTTATTCTGCCTCACCATTGGCCAAACAGCTTTATTTATCAACCAATAAGAGCAACACATTTTCACAGCATACAGAGTCATCCCACAGCAAGAGAGAGAGAGAGAGAACAAAAAACAAAAAATAAATTAAATTAAGATAAAATTGAAGAAAGACAAATTGGTGACATGATATTAAAAGAGAAAGAACCTCCAAAGATGAGTTTGTTTTCTGTTGGCCATTGACTGCTGGGCATGGGATCTGCCCTTAAGAGTAGTTTGATTTCGACGGGCAGTGGTAGCGCACGCCTTTAATCCCAACACTTGGGAGGCAGAGCCAGGCGGATCTCTGTGAGTTCGAGGCCAGCCTGGGCTACCAAGTGAGTTCCAGGAAAGGCGCAAAACTACACAGAGAAACCCTGTCTGGAAAAAAAAATAGTAGTTTGATTCCCCATTGAGGCTCACTTAGAGAAAGCTAAATATTCATTTGCAAGTAGTTATGAATTGGAGAAAGCTTCTGGGGTTTAGTAGGTCATGTGTCTACTTCTCTTTTCAGTTCTAGGGCCCCAGCAGGTTCAGACCCATGCAGCCCCATTACATGCTAGCTCAGGCACTTTGAGTTCATACATGTGTCTGTGTTGAGATGGCCTTTTTCTGTGGTGTTCTCCATCCTCTCTGGCTTTTATAATCAATCCACCTCCTCTTCTGCAGTGTTTCCTAAACATTTAGGAGATGAACTGAATGGAGAAATCCTTTTTAAGGACGAGTGTCCGAAAGTTTCTCACTCTCTGCATACTATCTGATTATAGGTCTCTGTGTTTCTTTCTATTTGCTATAGGAGGAAACTTCTATGATGAGACTTAGTGAGACACTGATATATGAGTGTAGCAGAATGTCATTGTGAGTCATTTTACTGCTACATTCTTTTATAAAACTACAGTATTTGGGTTTTACCCTAAGTCCATTGGAAATCTAGTCTCCGATTCCTGGCCACCCAAGCAGCATCAAATATGGGCTCCATCTCATACAGTGGGCTGTAAGTCAAATCAGATATTGGTTGCTTACTTCCACAAACTTGTAATCCTACTTTTACACAGTAAGGTATGTTTCTTCTGTATTTCAGTATTACACACTCTGCAAAATCAGTCAGGACTGTGGACCTCATGGCCTTGCTGCAATAAGAAAAGATGAGTCTTTCCTACAAGGCGCCGGTGTCCAGCAAACTTCACACAAAACACACAGAACGTCAGATTCACTGTTGTGAAGCCTGTTTTGTGTTTTTTGGAGATCAACAAAAATGTGAGGCATCCTTTAGACAGTGTCCTCATAGTTCCTGTTTGTGTAGTTCGATCCCATATACACACATTCAGCAGTCTCCTCTAAAGAGAGTTTGATACAGTAATGAGCCTTCATTCTTAGCTTCATAGTATGGTTGATTCGTCTTCTGGGTTACATAAGGGTCAATATTCACAGCAGTGGGCTTCAACTGTCTCCTGTTTATTACTGTATATCATTGGAGTCCCTAGTAATTCCAGGTCTGGGTTCTTTATTATACTTGACCTCCATGTAATGAGAAGGTTATTCTGTGCTAATAATCATAATAGTGGGATGATCATGAGATAACCCAGGTGATGAAATCCTAGCGGAATGTTCATGAGATAATCCATTTCTGTGTCATCTTTTGCTCACATAGAATTGTGTAAATAAAATCTTTATGACATAATATTTAATTCAACAGGAGACACAGACCTCTCAGAGAGACTATCTATCTAGAATTTTTTCTGCTGGCTTGACACTCAAATGCACAGGAGTCAAATACCACAAGCACTGCAGTAAAAAAAAACTTTCTTGTTCAGATGGTCCACAGAGTGAGATCCAAACAACAGATTAGGGCACGGCTCAGATTCATGAGAACACTCCTCTGCCAGCCTAGAATGTGAATTCCCTGAGAAATAAGATCTTTTCAGTAATGATCATGCAACATGTGCCCATATTTATAGACTATGGAATTATAATTTGATTTACAAATTTAGTGCAAAATGATGTTAAGCAAAATATCCACCCTCTCCCTTTGGTTCTTTCCTAATGTACAATTAATTCCTTTAGATTCTAGTTACCTGTGGTGCTATCGAGCACTAGACTAGATATTGTATCTCATTTTACCTGTGTGGGTGTCAGCTCTCTGTCTCTGTCCTTACCACACTCCACAGCTCTATATCTACCTTTTGTGTTTACTATGTTTGCTTCCCAATAAGGATGATGAAATGGGGATTTTCTTTTCCTATGCATTAATATTGTCCTGAAGTTCCATGAATGGTGGCACAAATGACCTGTTATGGATTTTATGGCTGTATATATGTGTCTACAGATCTCAGTTCTATTTCAACATATTTACCTTTATTTCTGTAAATTAATTACTTAAACTTATTTTAGCACATACCTAGAAATATTCTTTCATCATGAACTGACAGAGATATGAGGCTTCACCCATAGCTGAAAGATCATCAGCAAATAATGGCTGTTGGGAAATAGAGAACCATTTTCCTCAGTGGTGTAGATAACACCAGGGATAGCTTGGTATAGCTAAGTGCTATGTTGACGCCACTCCCACCCACACTCAATCATGAAATTCTAATTCAATTAAATTAAATAGGTCACAAATCAAAAGAGACACAGAGATAGGAGTGGGACACGCTGAGGAAAAGGTTTTTCACAAGAGAGGGACAGGATGAGACAGGAGAGTGAGAGTGAAGGTGACTAAAATTAATTACATGGATTTATAAAGCTGTCAAATAAAAAATTGAAAATTAAAAGAAAAAAAGAAATGTATTGGCAGAAAAAAGAGTTCAGATCATCCTTGGGTTTGAGGTGCACACACACCTACACAGACTGAGCCAGGTCAGATGTGAAATTATTTTGGACTTTTAGTCACTGGGCCTAGATTGCCTGTAGACTCCTATTTGAATTCCAAAGACTGAAACAGAGAATCCCACTGATGAACTGATCAGAACAAATTCTCCAGGCTCCCTCAAGATTCCTCAGTGCCTAACCCTGGTGACAATGGCAGGGTTGTTTCTGCTCCTATAAATGACAAACTGCGTGAAAATGAGCAAGTGTACTGATAAACCAAAACAGGCATGCCCTGGACTGATTTCTATTCGGATAGGTCAACATTTACAGTTTTGTTTTGTTGTTGTTGGTGGTGGTGGTGGTGGTGGTGGTGGAGGCGTGTGTGTGTGTGTGTGTGTGTGTGTGTGTGTGTGTGTGTGTGTGTGTGTGTGTGTTTAAATGAAACTGTTATATTTGGGGAAAGCCAAAGATCCCAAAGGAAACAAACACTTAACCACCCTGTGCACCTGCTTCCTGGGCTGAGCCCGAGTTCCTGTGTGCTGTGCACCCCCTGCTGGAGATGAGCTCCAGTGCTCTTCCTGAGCACACTGCAGGGAGTTTAATGTGCCTGACACTGATGTTCCTCAATGTGTTCATCACAGTAAGACGGGGCTGTCTCTCTTCTAACACAGAAGTCAACCTTGAGGACAGCTCTTCCTTAGATGTGTTTCTGGAGGTGGAGATGAAGCTGAAGAAGAATGAGCTGTTTTCTGTGACTTCATAATAACCCCTTTCTCCCAGTAGTACAGCCTCTTTTCTGGGGCAAACCCAACACCAGTATGCATCAGAGTATGATGGAGTAACCAGGGGCAGTGCAGCTATGGACCAGATCTCTGAGGGCTTCACCAGGACAAGTGTGAACATTGGAAGTAGAGACTAGAGACAAGGAGAATTGGCCCCTATCAGTCACCAACAGTGACAAGTTCTCCAGATTTCCTAGCAATTCCTCAGGATCTAACCATGGCGACAATGGTATACTCATTTCTGATACTTTAAGTCACAATCTGCCTTGGTTAAAAAAAAAAAAATATATATGTGCTCATAAACAAAAACATACACAGAATGAATTTATAATTTAGACATGGCAATATTTAGTTCTTTTTTTAAACAGACCCATGAATGACAGACACTGATACTGAGAACTTGTCACCAAGCTCATGAATTGACCCAACAGTCTTATCTTCTAACCACACCACTGCCTTCCCCAGAGACTTTAAGCCTACATGAGCAGACTGCTGTGATCATCCATGAGTCTGCACTTTCCCCTGGAGATTAGGAGCATATTTACATGTTGGAAGCCCTGTAATTACAGGTAGGAATGGATAGAACCCAGTTCCTCCTGATGCTCCCATGGTGTCAGCTGATTTCTGTCAGGCTTACATAGGATATTTCAAGCAGCATTTTTAATTCAACATAGGATTGCAAAGATTCTACCATATAATTAACCAAGGGAAATCATACTCACCTGATGGAGTCTGCATGATTACATACTAGATTACTAGCTGATATTTAGAAGATTGACCCACCAGAAATGTGACAGAGGACAAAACTCATACCCAGGGTGGGAAGGATTGCTGCCTTTCGAATAGATGCCTGCTTCTTACTGTAAATTTCCTGTGTGATGCCATGGCCTTCACCACTGAAACAGCTTTGGCACTTTCCACAATCTTAGCAGTGATTTCTTCATTTGTTGGGCACAATAATTCCTATGTACCGATAGAAGGATGACTTCTACATACACTGTGTGATTCTGTTGAGAAAAACAAGTCACAGACTCAAATCTTTGTTCCACAGTCTGATAAACACTTAGAGGTCTGTTCTCTAAAATTATCTTTATGACAGGACAATTTGGCCAGACAAGGTGTTTATACAAAAAGATCACAAATGGGACATTCGCAGACAGGCTAAAGGACAGAATTGCAGCATTTGTTGAATCAAAGCCCCTTTTGAGATAATAAGAACAGAGTGTCCTGAAAGTACCCTCCTGTAGATAATAGGAAGCACAACTCAGCTATCCCTGCTTCTACCTCAGAAGGCTATTAACACTTTCACCTCAGTTTATTGATGCAAGATTTTAGCTTAGGAGACTAACTGCTAAATGTTTTAGCCCTGAGATCTGTGTAATTAACAGACAGACGTCATTAACTGATTGACCAGCTCCAGAAAGAGCTATTTTTCTCACATGGTCAGAGTAGGAATGAACGCCACAGATGGCCAGAGTGGTTGGAAGGCATCAGGCTCCAGATTTGTACAAAATAGTTAAAGGTCCTCTCTTTGTCTAACCACTTAGGGTAAAAGAAGTATTTTTTAAATCTGAAAGGTTCTTTATTGCCAGTTAACGTTTGGCGAATATGCTGATATGAATGAAATGCTTCATGCTCCCGGACCCCAACAGTTTGCGCAGGCTGCCATGGTTACACTGATGCTGTTTCCTTAACAGAGTTACATTCCTAGCATGCAGGAGAGAAATGGTGTTTGCTGAGCTTTGCCCTTTTTTTGCATTTTATTGATCACAGACTTTTAGTTTATGTATTTAGTCACACTTAAGAATGTATAATAGTACCTGAATTCCCTTTTCCCTTCTCAGATTTCTCTATTGATTTAGTCTCTCTTCTTTGGGACCCCTTCCCCTTTAAGAGATTGTTGGATCTTTTTACAAGCCACACCTGCCACCAGCCATAAAAATAGCTGATGAGTATTGCTTTGTATAATCCTTATCTGTTTATAACCCTGAGAGAGAAAAAAAACACATCTTGTAACCTTTCTATTGCCAAAGTCTTGCTGTTGTATGTGCATATAAACTGAAAGCTTCTGAAACTCCAACAGAGCAATGGAGACGTGACTGGAACTGCACAGCTGTGAGTTTTTCCATCAGATTAGAACTATTCTAGTTCCCTCCACTTCACTGTGGCTTCTGACCTGAACCCTGGAGGTGTTCTTAGAGAGCTGGACTCCAAGGCCACCGTTACTCACTGTGGGACATTCCTAGTAAGATGCCATCTGTACTAGTCACACACATCGGATTTGTTGTTGGAGGGGTTGTCTGCTAGAGGAACGTGAGTAGTCACTGTTCAACAAAGGAATCTCACAGATTTTACTCTATGGGGATTTCCCTCGTGGCACATTCCATCCTGGTTATGGTTCAGCAATTTATCCAAAATCAAGTGCTCTACAGGAGCAGGCTGAACCCCATGGAGATGGGCTGTGGGAGATGATGGTGTCTCAATTCAGGTCTGTGCTCTGTGAAGGGCTTGTACTGTAGACAGGTATTATGAATGGGAAGGCTGTGAATATCAGGTCAAGGATTAACTGTAAAATTCCAGATTTTACAACCTTTCAATTCCACCATTAATATGAGCCAGCTCTTCAGGTAAATTCTGTGAAATGAAAATGGAAGAGAAAATCATCTGTCCTATGGGATTATGTTTAGAAAGTATCTCTCTCAGATTTTTCTTTTCATTTTTTCTCTTGTTGAAAATAGAATTTTTTTCCATACAATATATTCTGATTACAGTCTCCCCTTCCTCCTAGTTCCTCCCACCTCCCCTCACATCCTGAGACACATCCTTTCTGTCTCTCATCAGGAAATAAACAGCCATGTAAGGATTAATAACATAAGAATGTAAGAAAAATAAAAAATGAACAAATTGGAACAGGACAAAACAACCAAACGAGCTAAAGAAAAAGCCCAAGAAACACATAGCGACGCAGAGACACACGCATTCACACCAGAGACACACGCATTCACACACTCGGGAATCCCATGAAAACCCAAAGTGGAGACCTTAGTATATACACAAAGCACCTGTATGGTGAATCAAATAAACAAACAAAACAGTGCCCTGATTCAACATTACAAACCAAAGAACCACCAAAGATGCCCATGAGTTGACTCTGTGTTGGCCATTTACTGTGTGGCATGGGACTATACTTGAGAGTGGTCTTTTTCCCCATGAGACTCCATCTGAGAAAACTAATTTTTCATTTGCAAGTGGCTATTAAAATTTCCACATGCTCAAAACATCTCTAAAATATTGAATCAGTTATGGTAGAAGAATATGCTCACATTATCATGAACATAGGAACATAGGAACATTTGTGCATTTGATGTCAATTTAAAACTGCTTACTCTTTGGGTCTTAGAGGCAGATTGACCAGAAAACTTCTGAATATAGTAACAATAAATTTTATAACCAAAGGAGCCAGGTCAGGAGCTGAGCATCCACACTCCAAGCACACAGGAAGGACACTGCCCAGAGCACACAGTGAGCCATCCCTTAGCTCCAGAAGATGGGCTGAGCTCTGAGTTTAGTGCACAGTAGTCAGAACTAGAATTATCTAATTGAACAGAGAATCAGAAGATACAATGATATAATACAGTAATGCAAAAAAGAATTTGACTTAAAATTCAATTATCACTTCTTAGCCTTTTCTTTGCAGTCCTCAAGAGGGGTTTGGGCAACTCAGAGTGATTACCTATGACTGATCCTGGCCCCAGTTCCTCTTGGGTCCCTCTGTATTACTAACACTGTTCCAATTGAGGGTCTGTTCTAACCTCAGTATGAGGGAAAAGACTATTCAAGGTTCCTGAGCTTCCCCAGAACTGATCCTGGTGACCACAGAGAATCACTTTTGCCCCCATAGATACTTTCTGCATTTTGTTCAGGTACTACTAGGTGAAATATTTGGTTTAAGAATGTTGGTCAAATCAGTATTCATTATTTTTAGAGACATGATCAATTCCTAGAGTCTATAATTGTAAAGAGGATCCCCTAGAAAAGCATCAGATGGAGAGGGCGCCCAGATAACACAGAAAAATATCATTTATGTCTGAACCTTCATCTAAACTGACATGGGCTCTGCCTGTGCTGAGCGCCCCCTGCTGGTCATGGGTACCCGGCAGGGAAGTTTTTGTCTGGGCTCACACTGAAGACTCTTCACTGTGTCTTACACAGTAATAAGTGGCTGTGTCCTCAGTTTTAAGATTGTTCATCTGCAGGTAGACCATGCTTTGGGAATCATCTCTGGAGATGGTGAATCTGTCTTTCACCGAATCAGCATAATAGGTTGCATAATTATTATTTTTGCTTCTTATGAGACCAACCCATTCGAGACCCTTCCCTGGAGCCTGGCGGACCCAGGACATTGCATAGTCACTGAAGGTGAATCCAGAGGCTGCACAGGAGAGTTTCAATGACCCCTTAGGCTGCACCAATCCTCCACCAGACTCAACCAGCTGCACCTCACAATGGACACCTGCAAACAGAGAGGATCCTGATCAAGAAACTGTCACACATGTCTACTGTCTCTCTCACTCATGTACACTCACTCAGTATCCCTTTTTTTCCATAAAATACCTTTTAAAAGAACAACCAAAAAAACCCAGTGCAGCCCCAATCCCATGTTGAATGTTCTATTTCCAGTGCTGATCACCAAATGATAAAGCAAGGCTAGATTTCTCTGCCTGAACTGCAGAGTCAGGGCAGGGCTGGTTTTCATGAGCAGAGGAAGGCCATATTTGCATATCTTCCTGCATATCTTATGCTCTGATGTGTGAGCCTTTGGGGCAGCAGTTAATTTTGCAAATGTCTGAGAGAAAATGAAGTAGTGAGGACCATGATTTCATTAAATATTATTCATTATGTGTCTGTAATAAAACTTCCACAACCATAGTTATTTTTGTGCTTTTTTTCACATGCACTCTTTACTAATTATCTTACCAAATATTAGACAATAATTTCATAAAGGTTTAAAAAATAAAAATTACAATTTGATAATTTGAGAGGAATTACTGTAAAGGTCAATGAATAGCGAAGTATACATTAAATTACAGTAACAAAACTGGGCTGGGGACAGCGTGGTGGGAAAGTTTAACATGCATAAGGACCTAAGTTTTATCCTCGTTATAGAATACATACATACTGATATATAAAATCTCAGCAGAGGAATCTCAAATGGTGGTGAAGCACCTTAAAAAATGTTCAACATCCTTAGCCATTAAAATGATCTGAGATTCCATCTTACACCTACCTGTCAGCATGGTTAAGATCAAAAATACAAGTAACAGTTCATGCTGTTGAGGATGTGGTGCAAGGGGAACACCCTTCCACTGCTGGTGAGAGTGAAAAACATGTACAGCCACTTCAGAAATCAATATGGCAGTTTCTCAAAAAATTGGAAATCAATCTACCTCAAGACCCAGCTCGACACTCCTGGGCATATACACAAAGGACACTCCACCCTACCATAAGGACACTTTCACAACTATGTTCATAGCAGATTTATTCCTATCAGCCAGAAACTGGAAACAAACTAGATGCCCCTCAACCGAAGAATTGTTAAAGAAATTGTGGTACATATACACAATGGAGTATTGCTCAGCTATTAAAAACAATGACATCATGGAATTTCCAGGCAAAAGGATGGAACTTGAAAAATCATTCTGAATGAGGTAACCCAGACCTAGAAAGACAACCATGGTATGTACTCACTCATGAGTGAATATGATCTGTAAAGGATAACCATGCTACAATCCACAGACTCATAGATGCTAAGGGAAGCTAAAGGGGGATCATATAGGGGAAATAAAATAATCATCATGGTGGAGGTGGGGGTTAAGTGGGACATGAACAGGATGTATCAAGCATGGGAAGGATGGAGGGAGAGAGTACTGGGAGAAACAACTGGAATTGATGGGGCATCTCAGGGATAAGCTAGAAACCTAGCACAATGGAAATTCCCAGAAATTATGAAGCTGACCCCTAGCTGAAACTCCTAACAATGAGGGATGGAGAGCTTGAACTGACAATCTCCTGTAACCAGGTAAGATTTTAAGTGAAGGGATTGAGTCATCAACACATCCACAAAACCTTCCACCTACAATTTGTCCTGTCTATAAGACGTGCTAGGGTATAGGTGGCACAGCAACTGAGGGAGGATAGAACAATGATTGGTGCAGCTCGAGACCCCATGCCAGAAGAGGGAGCCCACCCTTGACACTGCTTAGAGGGCCAGGACACAGAGGGTGGATAGCCCGAAGCCTAGAATAGAGCCAAACAGGACTGGCAAAAAAAAAATCAATGAAATGATTTCTAATGGTATTATGCTATATTCATAGATTGATGCCTAACCCAGATGTCATCAGAGAGAATTCTTCCAGCAGCTGATGGAAACAGATGAAGAGACACACAGTCAATCATTAGGCAAATTAGGTGATCCTTCAGAAAAGGGGGAGGAAGGATTGTAGGTGCCAGAGGGATCAAGGCCACCATTAAAAAAAACACAGAATCAACTAACCTGGCATCATAGATGCTCACAGAGACTTAACAGACAACCAGAGAGCCAGCATCGGACTTATCTAGACCCTATGCATAATTTACAGTTGTGTATGTAGCTTGGTCTTCTTGTGGAAATTCTAAAATTAGGAGCAAGGGCTGTCTCTGACTCTTTTGCTGGCTTTTGGGATCATTTTCCTCATACTAACTTGCCTCATCAACTTGATATGCCATGTTTTGTTGATATCTATGGGAGAGGCCTGCTCTCCTCTAAATAGAAATGGAGGAGTGAATGGTAAACAAAGGGAGATGGGGGTAGGGATTGGGCGGAGAGGAACAAGGGGAGACAGCAGTCGGTTTGTTAAATAAATGAATATATATACATATATATGTATATATATATATTAAAAAGCCATATTGAAATTAGGATCATGAAAGGTAAATAAACATATATCTGTAAATAATATAGAATCCATATGGCATAACAAATCAAAGTAGAGATACTGGGAGTGAACAACGTGGACTATGGAGTAAGGGAAACATAAATTATGCTATTTCTATAACAAAAAGTCTGGAAATAATGAACAGTTCATAGTTTCCTGGTTTTGTATTTGATATTTTCTTTTGTTGATGGAAAAATTTTGTGTTCAAATTTTGGTGTGCTTTTATGGATCTGCTGTTACAGTACTGTTATCAAAAATAACAAATTTAAGAAAATTGTAGGAAAAATTAGTGAGATGTAGATAAACTTGTCATTTCGTTGTTAGTATATTCTCAGTGGTTGTTCTGGTTATGCTCTACAGTTATGTGAGATATGTGCTTTCAGAAAGCTGCGTCAAAAGCACATGGATAAGATTTGTATTTTCTCTTGACTTGTGAGTCTTTGGACAGAAGCACCTGCATGTGTGGACAGTGCTGCCCACAGAGGATATGAATTGTTAACGGAACACCACTGTGCTGGGCACATGATAACTCCCTATGGTGTCATGGTCAAAGAGGCCCAACAGGTGCTGAGAACAGTGTGAGGCATTGCCATTGCTCCTGGTGGTCCACAATAGCTTCATAGATAGTTCTTACTTCTGAGAAAGAATTTTAGAACTGAATAGATTGTAAGAGCCAGAAGGGGTGGATGACTCCAAGGGAGCAGTGTCTTCTAGACACAACAGGACTGATGGAAGCACACGTGAACTCAGAGACTGACAGCATGCAGAGGGCCTGAACCAAGTCAAGCCAGGCGGGTCCCAGTGTTGACAGAGGGACATGAACACAGGCTCTCACCCCCAATGATAAAGCTTCTACAATTGACACTTGCTTGCAAAGAGAAACTATTGTTCACCAACAGAGTCTCCTTGGGCATATTGTGTCCACTTAAGAGTAGACACAAGTCCAGCAAAAATTATTATGTAGATAGTCAACAAGAATGATCTCTATGGTACTTCCCCACCCCCCAGGCCAATCTGTTTTCTTTTTTCTTTTTTCTTTCTTATTATTATTAAGAGATTTTCTATTCATTTTACATACCAACCACAGATTCCCCTCACCTCCCTCCTCCGGCCCCCCAGCCTTCCCCTTCAACCCACACCCCTCATTCACACCCCCTCCAAGGCAAGGTCTCCCTTGGGGAATCAGCAGAGCCTGGTACATTCAGTTGAGGCAGGTCCAATCCCCTCCTCCCTGCACCAAGGCTGTGAAAAGTGTCCCACCATAGATAGGCACTGAGCTCCAAAAAGCTGGCTCATGCGTCAGGGATGGGTTGGATCCCACTGCCTATCTGGAGACCCCCTAAACAGTTCAAGCTAAACAACTGTCTCGTCTATCCAAAGGGCCTAGTACAGTACCATGGGGGCTCCTCAGCTATTGGTTCACAGTTCTTACATTTCCACTAGTTTGTCTGGCTATCTCTGTACATTTTCCCACCATGATCTTCCTCCTCTCTCTCTCTCTCTCTCTCTCTCTCTCTCTCTCTCTCTCTCTCTCTCTCTCTCTCTCTCTCTTTAATTGGACTCCTGGAGCTCAGCCTGGCTTCCAGCTGTGGATCTCTGCATCTGCTTCCATCAGTCACTGGATGAGGGCTCTATGATGACAGTTAGGGTATTCAGCCATCTGATTACCGGAGTAGGCCAGTTCAAGCACCCTCTTGACTATTGCCAGTAGTCTAAGGTGGAGTCATTCTTGGGGATTCCTGGGAACCTCCCTAGCACTCTATTTCTCCCTATTCCCATGATGTCTTCATTTATCAGGGTATCTCTTTCCTTGCTCTCCCACTCTGTCTCTGTTCCCCTATGTTCTCATCCCCCATCCCTTGCCTTCCATTACCCTTCCTCACCCTCAGTTTGCTCATGTAGATCTCATAAATGTTTCCTTTGCTGGGCAATCCCTGTGTCCTTCCTAGGGTCCTCCCTGCTAGCTCACTTCCCTGGAGCTGTGAGTTGCAGTCTGCGGTACTTTTGTAGATCTTTTACTCAGATCACATTGTCCGTGCATTTTCTTTTAGTCTTACTGCTCTTTTGCCTATACATCATGGTTTCATAGCTGTGTGTTTTTATCGGTTTTCTGGGCATGTGTTTCTTTTTTTCTTCTTTTTTAATGTCTTTTATTTTAAGCTTCCTTGTTTGCCTAGTTGTTTGATTTCTACAGAGAAAGAAACAGTGTGGTGTTGGGTGGATAGGGAGGTAGGAAGGATCTAGAAGGAGTTGGAGAAAAGCAATCCATGATCAGAATACATTGTGTGAGTTTTCTTTAAAAGAATTACAAAAAGTAAATTAAAAAATGTATTAAAATAAACAAGAATATACAAACCTGTGAAGAGTTTAACAAAAAAAAATCTGTACTGTGTCTGAACATGGAAACATCACACTTCAATCACAACAGGTGCAGGTCAGCTAATAGACTTTAAGAAAGGAAATCAGACAGGATACAAAGTCCCCTCCACACCCTGCCTCTTCTCTCTTCTGGGGATTCTTGGCTCCATTGTGCCCCCTGCTGGTCATGAGCTCCCCTGCAGGTTGGTTTGTCATGGCTTACCTGAAGCTGCACTGTCTGTCTTGAGCAGTAGCACATCCCTGCAACTTCAGTGCTCACAAAGCTCAGCTGCAGGGATAAATGGCTTTGTTTACTGGGACATGCTGACTGCATGTTTCAGAGACTGTTTTTATGTTGTGCTATTATTGCGACCAATGTCCCTGCCAAAGCCAGGGTCCTCCCAGACGTCAGTTGTATCCAGCTCTGGCAGTTCCCATTGTAATTACATGACAACAGGAATAACAGGGTCTTTTCTGCCTTCATCAGGCTATACCTGGGGCAGAGTACCTGAAGTCAGAGAATCAAAGAGTCTTCTGCTCAGTTGTAGCCTCCTGAATCCACGTTTGAATTCCTGGCACACTCAGATACAGGAGTCAACAAAAAGAGGAGGCACTACCTTGGTACTCACAGATCAATTAGCAACTCTAAAAAATGTATTACATTGAGACAGAAGTAGAAATCAAGCAAATTTACACTGTAAATCAATCTATTCCCTGTATTCCAGTTGAGGGAGTAGAGGACATCAGGACATCACATTGACAAGGATCTTCATGGATGGAGGTATATGTCCTTAGACAGCTTTATCTCTCTCTGTCTACCTTTTCAAGTTCAAGGTGCTCTTATTCTTAGACAGGGAATATGTTAGTAAAGCTTTTCAGAAGCTGAATGTTTTCACTCCTGAAGGATGAATTTGGAAGGTGTTTCCAGGAATGAGAGAAGCTAATAGAACTATGTACAATTTTGTTTGCATGTCAGTATAAATATCTGAATTGTAGCTACACATATTAAAACAAAAATATACGCTACAGAGAGTCAGCGTACTCCTTTTTGTTTTGCTCTAACATCAAGATCATGAATCAGATTCATCTAATGTTGCAGGAGAGAAGCAGCTGGAACTAGTCAGTTGTATGGCTTCTCTTCTGTCACTGGACAGAATTAATATAATATTCTGTGAACTATGAATCCACAGGAAAACACCCTCAAAGCAACACATGTTTCTCTTTACAGATGAAAACTTAACCCAAAAATGCAAGGTAGTGGATGGGCTTATCTTGGCCGTTCAGCTTCACTATTGTGCTGGGTAATATCTATAAACCTGCACTTCATAGTCCAGTACGGTGGGATGTTGATGGCTCTCATGGGTGATAATAGAGGAGTGCTTGCCTGATTAAGCAGTATAGATTCACAGAGATATCCTCTTCTCATAAGGGAATTCATTCACAAAATTCTGGACTCTGTGAGATTTGTGGAGAGATGATGTGAGCAGCTTCTCCTAAGGTACACTAATATGAATATCAATATGCAGCAGGCTTGTGATTTTGAGTAAGTCTTCAGGTTACTCTTCCCTGTCCTCTCAGACCCAAGGAAGCTTCCTGCTCCTTCACCTCAGATGTGGACAGTAACATTGTGTCTTATACAGTAAAAATGGCAGAGTCCTCAGATTTCAGGATGCTGAGCTCCATGCAGAATGTGTTGGACATTATGTCTGCATCCAGTGTGGCTCAAACTTCTCTCCATAGTGTGTTCTGTCAATGCTTAGGAGTATCCATTCTATCCATTCAAGCCCATGTCCACGCTTCTGCAACACACAATGGGGAAGCTATCTGAGTGAAAATCCTTATAAGACACCTTTAATGTACTCCCAGATCTCCTCAGTTTAGCTACAGACTGCTGAAGCTAAACCTGGGAGTGGGCACTTGTGGAGAGGATGACACTGTCACTTCAGCCTCTGGCTTCTCACCAAGCCTGATTGTAGGAATGCACTTACCTGTAACTGCTGCAACCAGGTAGAGTATGATACAACTCCAGTCCATGCTGAGAACCTGTGTGCTCAGTGACAATGGACAAGAGAATATTAATGGGGTGCTGTGTGGTATGTGGACGTCAGTGTTTTTACAAACACAACCTTTGTAATTTGCATATGAATAAGGAAGGGTATTCCTAAGGTCAAAACAGGAATCTCTTTGAAACAGACTAGGTAAAGGTTTTCTCTGTTCGTCAGTGGGATGCTGAGTTCCAAGTCCTAAACCTATCTGGGAAAATGCATTCTCAGTTCCATACTGGCACCTGTACAGACAGAGCTCTCCCATCCCACTACTTGTTAATGTGACCACAAGTCAATGGTTCATAGGCCCTCTGATCCTCCTCAGAATCAAACCTAACAGTGATGCTGAGAAGGGGCATTGACCATCCTGCCCCAATCAGACATTTAGCACAGAACTTTGGAGACTGCTGTTGTCTATTCCATACCAGTGATCAGCAGGACTATGGACACCCCTGTGGTATCAACTGGTGGTTCATGACCTAGTTTCCTGTCCACTGCCAATAGGATTCCAATTTGGGTCATATATTCCAGTTTGACCTCATATATCAATTTTATTAAACAAAGAAGCTCTCAAGTATTGTAACACATAGATCTCACCTTTCAAGTACACCACAGTCTCTGAATGTAATGATATTGGTGATAAAATCCACAGAGGAATCCCCTCAGTGCACATTTTTCTTATCAGCTTCTGCTACTGTTTACTTCTTAGGGATTGGCGATCTATAATGCTGCCTGGTGGTTCTGAGAATCCACTAACAGAAGTTTGTCGATGGGCACATACACAGTGCTAAACTGTGGCTCTCCCATCTGTATTCATTGTGTATGGTAATGTTGAGTAGATATTTCAAGGATAAATGGTGAGCTATGCCTCAGATGATTTCCAGATCTCCATGAAACCCAGTCTTTTCTTTAGGTGTTGTTGGATCTAGCTATATCAGTGACCGCTGATGTGGAAGCAAGTTGATATACAGCACAACTGATAGACAATGTCTACAAGCACTCTACCAGGCAAAAATCCAAACACACTGTAGAGCAAAGGTGACCGACCACCAGGTATCCAAAGGACTGTGACAGTTGATGCTTGATCAGTATAGGTTCATGTTCTGTAAATGCTTGAGACTGTAGGGCAGGTTATTGAGCCTAGGAATGAAGTAAATAAGGGAAATAATATATGATCTCAGAACCTACTTTGATTAACATGTACATACATTGATTTGATTAATGATTTTTGTGAAAAGTAATTAATAATACACTTGACCAACTTACAGGAGTTATACTTATGTGGCAGTGCATGTCTTACATTCTAAGAGACTGGAACTTCTTCAGGATCACACAGCCTGAGTTAACTATACACCTGAGGTCATATAACATTAAAGACTATGATATGAAAGGAAATTTCTTTGCCCATTGATTTAGACATTACTGGTCAAATTTGTATTTTATTTTATTTTATTAAAAGCTACCCAAACAAAGTTCACAGATAGAAAACAGAGACTTTTTTATCATAATGCATAACCACAGTTTATACCTTTTCTTGTTTTATTAAGGAAGAAACATATCAACAGAGGTGGTCACTGGTAAAGAGATTGTCAAGGTATGATGTCCTAAATCAGCATCACTTTATCACAATTATAATTTGGAAAAGTTGGCAAAGACCTTGTAGGACTGCATGAAGTGACAGGCAAAGGATACAGTGTACTCTAGGGGCATCATGAATCAACATTACTTTACTCCCAGTATTTTCCCTTTTGAAAAGTTGACAAAGACCCTATAAGACTGAAATGACAGGCAAAGGGACACTCAGAATGATTATTTTTGAGGGAGATTCCAGGCTAATCTTCTCTGTCATCTCAGTCCCAGGGCAGCTTCCTGCTCCTCCAGGGTTTCTGACACACTCAGGATGTGGGTTTGAACACTGTGTCTCTTGCACAGTAATAGTCCTGAGAGGTCAGGCTGCTGAGCTCCATGTAGGCTGTCCTGGAGGATTTGTCTTCAGTCACTATGGCCTTGCCCTGGAACTTCTGATTGTAGATAGTACCACCACTTCCAGGAACAATCTGTCCAATTCACTCCAGGCCCTTTCCAGGCCTCTGCTTCACCCAGTTCATAGCATAGCTAGTGAAAGTGTAGCCAGAAGCCTTGCAGGACAACTTCACTGAGGACCCAGGTTTCACCAGCTCAGGACCAGACTGTTGCAGCTGGACCTGGGAGTGGA
This sequence comes from Peromyscus eremicus, assembly GCF_949786415.1. Lineage (NCBI taxonomy): Eukaryota > Metazoa > Chordata > Mammalia > Rodentia > Cricetidae > Peromyscus > Peromyscus eremicus. The sequence goes on from NC_081430.1 coordinate 62,688,816, forward strand.
CACCTGTGGAGAGAAAGGCAGAGTGGCTGTCATTGTCACCTCAGTCCCTGTTCCCTCTTCATGTTTGAAACAAGAAAGCCCCTTACCTGTAGTTACTGACATGAGGAAGAGAACGGTCCAGCTCCATCCCATGGTGAGGACCTGTGTCTTCTGTATCTATGGAGAGGACACTAATCATGTGTTGTTCTGAGGTGTGACTTCCTTGTATTTACCACCACAGATTCAAGTAATTTGCATATTCACGAGCAGGGTACTTCTTAGATAAAGACCTAGACTAGCTGCAGAAGGAGGTAGAGGACTCTTGGGTCAGGCAACAGGATGCTAAGGTCCAAGTCCTAATCTATTTGAGTAAATACATTCTATACCCCTTCCTTCAGCACCATGAAGAAGCTGTTGTTGTAACAGCAGGGCCTAAGCTCTCAACAGATTTCTGCTTGAGGCAATTGCTCCACTATGTGACAAACTGTCAGATTGATTTACAGGTGGTGATTGTGTTGATGATAGTGGCGAGAGGAAATTTCAAAATCTGCTAAATTTTGAGAATTTACAATTTCCTTTCAGATATATACAACTAATATTTGCCATCCCAGAAGGTTATGTCCAAAAACTCAATGAAATGACACAAAGGAAACATACCTCAGAAATATTTGTACATGTTTATTGCAGCACTGTCTAAAATAATTTCTGGAAATAAACATCACATCTGTCGGCAGATGGTTGCATCAAGAAGACATGGTTTACATGCAACACAACAGGAATATTTTATCTGAAAGGATAAGGAACTTGTATCACCTTTAGGAAAATCAATGTAACTGGGGATAACTGTATTAATTAAGATTAACTCTGAAACACAGACATTATATGAGATTCTAAGTAGTTTTTAGATGTTGAATAGGTGCACAGTAGTATGTATGCAAATACATAACATATAAATGAAATTGTCTAGCAGAATACAGGAAAAACACGAGTGTCAAGAAAAGAAAGGGTAAAAGTTATGGGGGAAATATACACATGTACAATATGCAGTATGAAAATCTGAAACACATATAAAATTGTTATTTTCATTATTCAAAGTAAATTTGCTTATTCTTTGAAATGTTCATTTATGTATGAAATATATTATGATCATATGTATCCCCAACTATGTCCTTCTGACTCCCCTTGAGACCTTCCAATAAGTCTCTCTCCTTAACTTCTTGACCTCTTTTGTTTCATAATAACACAGTAAGTCCAATCAGTGCTATCTATATACACATAGATGTGTCATTCACTAGTGCACAAGGAACTTCTATAAACCTTTCAAAAATAGTGATTGTATTTTCCTCATCAGTCATCAAATGCTATAGCTAGAGTTTTCCTGCCTGGCCCACAGTCAAGACAAATCTCTCTCACCTGCCAGTCCCACAGCCACTCAAACCCGACCAAGTAAACACAGAGACTTACATTGGTTACAAACTGTATGACCATGGCAGGCTTCTTGTTAACTTTTTCTTACAGCTTAAATTAATCCATTTCTATAAATCTATATCTTGCCACATGGCTCGTGGCTTAGCGGCATCTTCACATGCTGTTTGTCATCCTGGCAGCTGGCAGTGTCTCTCTGACTCAGCCTTCCACTTCCTAGCTTTATTCTCCTCCTTGTTCCGCCTATACTTCCTGCCTGGTCAATGGCCAATCAGTGATTTATTTATTGACCAATCAGCAACACACTTGACATACAGACCATCCTACAGCAAAATGCCAATAGACTCAAAGCCTGGTATGAATCTCCAGGAGTCCCTCCTCATCATGTTGTAATGATTTTAATTCGTCATTCATTTATCACATTCTGAGCACAGTTTCCCCTCTCTGAAGTCTCTCGATCATACTTCCTCTCTCCCACAGATGCAATCTCCCTCCCCTCAGAAAAGAACAGGCATCCCAGGGACATCCATCAAACACACCACACAAGCTACAGTAAGACCAGGCACATGCCATCACCTCAAGGCTGGATAAAGCAACCCAACAGGAGGAAAAGGGTCCTGCAAGTAGGCGAAAGAGTCAGAGACAGCACCCACTCCCAGTTATTAATCTCAAAAGCATGCCAAACTACTCAGCCATAACATATACGCAGAGGACCTAAGTCAGTCCCCAATAGGATCCCTAATTTGTGAGCCCCCATGAGTTCAGTCAGTTGATTCTCTGGGCCATGATCTCATGGTGTCCTTGACCCCTCTGGTTTCTCCAGTCCTTCCTTTTCCTCCTCCACAGGACTCCATGAACTCCACCTAATGTTTGTCTAAGGCACCCTATATCTGCTCCCATCAGCTGCTGGATAGTCTCTCTGGTCTCTGTGATGATGATTCTGCTAGGCTCCAGCCCCTGAACACTCTCCAAGCAGGAAAAACTAACTGCACTTTGAAGGTTTTGTGGCTGGGTTGGTGTCCCAATCCCTCCACTTGACGCCTTGCATGGTTACAGAAGCTGTCCAGCTCAGGATCCCTAGTACAATGGAAAATTGATGCAATTTATGAGGTTAACCCTAGCAAAGACTCCTAGGAATGGGGACATAGACCCTGAACTGGCCATGTGGTAATTTTTTTTTAATTGTTACATTTTGTTTATTGGTGAAAGCAAGGCACAGATGCACCAAGATGCAGGTAAGAATCTTGAAGAACAACTCGCAAAATTCAATTCTCATTTCTACCAATTAGATCCAAGAAATGAAAATAACATTGCTAAGCTTGACTGGCTTGGTTTGTTCAGGTCCTGTGGTAGTAACTATAGCTGATGTGAGTCCGTAAGTACAATGGCCATGTCAGGTCCTGGGGATAGCATTTCATATTTATCAACTCGATATTCTGGATCTTAAATTCTTTCCAATCTTTTTTGGGATGGGCCCTTGAGTTTGGGGTGGAAAACAGATACAAATGACTCATCTGTGGATGAATATTCAGTCATTCATTCTTAGCACTTAGGTATGAATGTATGCATTAATCATTACAGACTAAACACAGAAGTTTCTGTGATCAAGGTTGAGAGCAGGACTAATCTATCGGGTATAAACATAATTATTTATAAAGCAGTTTAACAACATGACTATTACCAATACTACTAGAGTAAGGTCTACTATATCCTATGTAATCCCAAGCCATGGGATTTTGAACATGTTTAGCTGGGAAAAAGTCTTTCCTATGTGTAGATGAATTTCTAAATGGTCTTACTAATAAAAACAAACACAGAACCAGGTATTGGGGTGAACGCTGAAAGATCAGAGAAACAGAACAAGCCACATCCAACCTCACCTTGCCAACTTCTCAGCTGATCTTGTTTCCTCAGACTGAAAGCCTCTGAGTCCTCATCCAAATGGATCTCAGCTGTACTGCTGCTAAAAAGCCTAAAAGTTTAAAAGCTTCTAGTTCCTGGTCCTCACGCCTTAATATACCTTTCTGTTTCCTGCCATAACTTCCTGGGATTAAAGGCATGTATCTTTCTCAAGCAAGACATGAGATCTCAAGTGCTGGGAATAAAGGTGTGTGTCACCATGCCTGGTTGTTTCCAGTGTGACTTTGAACTCAGAGATCCGAATGGATCCAGAAGGCTAGGGTTAAAGGCATGTGTTACCACTTCCTGACCTCTATGTTTAATCTAGTGGCTGTTCTGTTCTCTGACCCCCAGATAAGTTTATTAGGGTGCACAATATATTGGGGGACACAGTATCACCACACCTATGAATCAGGGAATGAATACAATTAAAAAGCAGTTGATCACTATATTGCAGTCACTCACTAGTGGGTACATCTTACCTGAAGGCTGATTTTGCAGACTGCAAGTTCTGGGACAGTGTAAGATCACTGATATCCTTTCTCACCCTGCAGACTGCATAGCACCTTCCAACACCAGGAAACCTAGCCAGCAGGTTGAATTCCCATTCAGATTATGGTTAGTTTCTCTATGGTGTGCAAATAAAGTTCTTAGCTCACAGTGAAATGCAGATTAAAACAACTTTAATGTTCCATTTTTACCTCAGTTAGAATGACTATAAACAAGAAAATGAATGTTGTGTAGCTTGATCTGCTTGGGAGGACCCCTGGCAGTAGGATCAGAATCCATCTCTGATACATGAGCAGGCTTTGTGGAGCCAACTACCTATGATGGGACAACTTTTGCAGCCTTGAGGCAGGGGGAGGTGTAGCATGAATCTTAAAGAGTCTTGTTAATAAAACCAAACCTGAAGCCAGGTGTTGGAGTGAATTCTGGAAGATCAGAGAAGCAGAACAAGCCACAGCTTCCTCACCTTACCAGTTCCTCAGCTGATCCTGTTTCCTCAGACTGGAAGCCTCTGAGTCCTCATCTGGAATGAATCTCAGCTGAACTATGCTGCTTAAAGCCTAAAAGCTTAACCAGCTAAAAGCTTCTAGTTTCTGGTCTTCATGCCTTATATACCTTTCTGCTTTCTACCATCACTCCCTGGGATTAAAGGCTCACTTTGTGGGATTAAAGGCGTGGGTCACGATGCCTGGCTGTTTCCAATGTGGCCTTGAACTCACAGAGATTTAGATGGATTTCTGCCTCTGGAATGGTAGGATTAAAGGCATGAGTGCCACCATTTTCTAGCCTCTGTATCTAGTGGTTGTTCTGTTCTATGACCCCAGATAAGTTTATTAGGGTGTACAATATTTTGGGGAACACAATACCACCACAGGGAGGGGCTTAGACTTGCCTCTGCTGAATGTGCCTCCTCTTGGGAGGACTTGCCTTCTTGTGGGTGGGAAGGGGGGGTGTTGGGAGGGAGAGCCTGGGGGGTAGGAGGGAAGAGGGGGATCTTTGGTGTGTAAAATGAATGAAAATTTTTTCTTAATAAAAAAGGGAAAAAATATTGTAAGTAGTAAATAAAAGCTGAGTAAAATAAACATGAAAATTTGAACCTGTGAAAAGTTTAACAAAGAATCTTTACTGTGCTTGAGCATGGAAACATCGCTTGTCAATCACAGCAGGTGCGGGTCAGCTAATAATTTAAGAAAGGAAACCACAGAGGATACAGAGTTCCCCCCACACCAACCTCATCTCTCTACTGGTGATTCTTGGCTCCATTGTGCCCCCTGCTGGTTCTGAGCTGCCAGAAAGGTTGGTTTCTCTTGGATTACGCCAAAGTTGCATTGTCTCACTGGAGCAGCAATGTATCCCTGCCATCTTCAGTGCTCACAGAGCTCAGCTGCAGGGATGAATGGCTCTTGTTTTCCAGGAGATTCTGACTGGATGTTTCAGAGACTGATTTTAAATTGTGCCTATGTGATCATCAATGTCCCTCTCAATCCCAGGCTCCTCTCTGGTGGATCCAGTTCCAGCCATTCCCACAGGTAATAAGGTGACAAGAGGAGAGAATGGGGTCTTTGCAGCTTTCATCTGGCTACAACTGGGTCAGAGCACCTGAACTCAGAAAAGCACAATGAATCTTGAGCTCAGATGCAGCCGCCCCCCCCCCATTTATCCATCTATGAATTCCAGAGACACTCAAATACAGGAATCAACAGAAAGAGGAGGCACCATTGTGGTAATCACAGACCAGTTAACAACTCAAGAAACATATATTCACATAGAGAAGATGAAAGTCAAGCCAGTTTAAATTATGACTCAATATATTTCCCATAATGCATTTGCATTAATTAAGGGAATGAAAGGAAAGAGAAGATATCTCTGACAAGGATCCTCATGGGTAGAGGTTCTGTCTCCTTAGACAGCTTTATCTCTCTGTCTACTTCTCCAAGATCAGGATCCTCTTATTTCTGGACAAAGAATGTGTTAGTAAAGCTTTTCAGGTTCTGAATGTTTTCACAATGAAGGATGAAGTTGGAATGTGCTTACACGAATTAGAAAAGCCAAGGGCACTACACAGGATTTTGTGTGTATGTCTGTTTAGATATCTGAAATGTAACTCCACATATTAACACAAAAATTCATGCTACAGAAAGCCAATCTATTCCTGTATGTCCTTTGCTAACTTCAGGATCATGTAAAAGTTGTGTCTAATATTATGGGAGAGAGGAGCTTCTGGAACCAGACAGTTGCATGGCTTCTCTTCTACTACTGGTCAGAAATGGTATGATGTCCTGGGGACTTCAGTTCATAGAGCAGCACCATCAGGGCAATACGTTGATTTAGAGGAATACTTACATATCCAAGTCAGGGTGCCGGGTGGGCTTATCTTGGCATTGCAGCTTCTTCTGCTCTGGTCTGGGTAGTGTCTATAATAATGACGGACTTCATATTCCGTTATGGTGCAATGCTGATGCTATCATGGGTGACAATGGACAGGAGACTTTGCCTGCTTGAAGAGTATGGATTCACGAAGACATCCTCCTCTTACAATGGAATTCATTCACAAAAGTCTGGACTGACTCTGTGAGATGGTGTAGAGATGGTGTGAGCATCTTCTCCTAAGGTAGACTAATGTGTCACAATATGTGCTGAGTTGTGGGAATGTATGTGAAACTGTGTAGGGGTTTTCATTAAAAACATGCACACATTGATTTCTAGCATTCTCATTCAACCTCTATGGATCATTTCATGCTTCTCTGCCTCAGCCCTCTTTCATTAATCATAATGCCCATCAGTTCCTTCTGTCACTGGGATATATTTGATGATTCTGAACACTACTGAAGGGCCTGAGCACTACTGGCACTATTCCTGAATCCCTTAGCAAGGAGGATTATGTCTGGAAACTGGATCATGTCTTCTCATTCTGATTCTCTCACAGATGGAAACACTGTGCTTTCCTCAGCAGTCTGATATCTCAGCTGAAATAAGAACCAGTTTAGATGTGTTTCTGGAGATGACTGGAGTGTCTACTCTGCAAGTTATGTGTGGAGGAGGTTACAGATAACTTCTGCAGTTCATTCCTCATGAATCAGTATTTGGAAATACTTTTGATGAATCGCCTAGACAGTTCAAATCAAGGAGAATATCTGAGAAGGTTTATTGGACTTGAACCCAATCCTTCAGTTATTATGGATGATCTGGTAACAAAATTCGATCACTGAATAGGATTTTTAAAAATCCCATACCAACAATATGGAATCATATGAGAATACTGATGAGAAAGTGTTGCCACACTGATGGACATCTACAAAAATTAAATTAATTGCTTATGAACCTTTGTGGTTCCAGAAAAACAGAATCAAGTATAGGTTGTGGATATTGCCTGTCTACTGCCAAGAGTTTTAACTCAAACAAGAAGTCATATGTTTTGCTTATGGGAGGCATATGAATTGAAAAAAGTATTTGATCAAATTCTAAGCTTCAGCATGTAAAGAAGTAACCAGACATTTCTTCACTGAAAGTGAGCTCTGTTCAGAAATCTCAAACACTTCATGTTCTTGGAAAGACCAGTGTCATCACAGAAGGAAGACAATAATAAGGTATATATGAACTCTGGTGCCATGAGAATTCCCCATTGGTAATGACATGTCTCACCAAGCCTTACTCAAAAATGTCTTCATATGCACCCATAATCATCACTAGCTTGGAAGCCTGAGGTCCCTTGCATGCAGTATAAGATGATGGGGCTCTTTCAGTCCAACTCTCCAACAGCTATCTGAATAGTCCTTCAGTTAAAGTCTTGTAACTGCTCCATCACTGTATTCACAGAATCTATTCGGTTCTCAGTGAGGAACTTCAAAATTCTTCAACATGTTGATCAATCCTCACTTTGTAGTTGAAGGAAGATAGGAGTGTGCTTAGTAAACTCACTTATTTCATGCACCACTTTTAGTTCATCATACAGTTGCATAGGATCTAATTAGAATTGGAGACGAGGATTCACAGTTACAAAAAGGTGTTGCTCAGATGATACTATCCATCAATTCATAGCATTCAGATTTCTCATGGAGAGGAACTCTGTGCTGGAGGAACATGCAGAACAAGTCACTGGTCTCAGCTACACTTCTCAATGACAAACCCCAGAGATCACCGGTGCCACACGTCTCCGTGTTCCTCATTGCTTATTTATTCAAATTGAAGAGCCTTCAATAAAAGCATTGATACCTGTGGCAACCATGTATTTCAAACACTGTAGGAGATGGTCTTATGTCACTGTGGGTCAGGGTTCTGCAACAGGCTGTGATTATAGCACAGGATGTTTGGATAGCAGAAGACTGAGTGTGGAATCAGTGATCAATGGTTAATCTCTGAAACTACCCCTCATATCTCATGAATTACAACTTGGCTGATAAATTTATTTTCTTATTAGTAATTCTACATGAATTATGGTCATATCCTGAGAACTAGACATTGATTTAATAGGTGATCATACACTTCTGCTCCAAGATATTGACCCAATTATAGTAGAAACATGTGCTCACATTGACATCAGCATGGGGATTTAAAAATTCCTTCTCTCTGATTCTTACATGGATGGTGATTAGGAAATTTCTTATGCAAAGAGAATTCATTCTTAGTCCTGTTTTTCCTTTCCTCAACACTTAACCACAATTTGAGTAAGTCTTCAGGTTACTCTTGTGTGTAGTCTTAGCCCCAAGGCAGTTCCTCTTTCTTAGGCTTTTTTGACACACTCCAGATGTGGGCTGTGACACTGTGTCTCTTGCACAGTAATAGACGGCAGAGTCCTCAGATGTCAGGCTTCTGAGCTCCATGTAGGCTGTGTTGGATATTGTGTCTGCATCCAGTGTGGCTCTGTCCTCAAACTTCTGTTCATAGTTTGTTCTACCAATGCTTGGGAGTATGTTTCCAATCCATTCAAGCCCATGTCCAGGCTTCTGCCTCACCCAATTCATATAGGAAATGGGGAAGCTATCTGAGTCAAAATCCTTGCAGGTCACCTTTACTGAAGCTCCAGGAAGCCTCAGTTCAGATCCAGACTGCTGCAGCTGAGCCTGAGAGTGGACACCTGTAGAGGGGAAACAGAGTGGATGCCACTGTCACTTCACACTCTCTCCCAACCTCATGCCTAAAACTAAAGATCCACCTACCTATTCCTGCTGCCACAAAGTAGAGCATGATCCAGCTCCAAGCCATCCTGAGAACCTGTGAGCTCAGGTACTAGGGACAAGAGGGTAATAACGTGCTGCTGTTGGGTGAGTGGACATCCCTGTATTTACAACCACAAACTCTGCAATTTACATATTCATGAGGGAGGGCTTTTATTAGATCAAGACCTAATTCTCTTTGGGACAAAACAGGAAGAGGATTTCTGTGTTAGGCAGCAAGATAGTGACGTCTGAGCCTTAAATCTATCTGAGGAAATGTGTTTCTTGCTTGATCCTGTCACTTGTGCACATAGAATTCTTCCATCCCACTGAGAATAAAGTTACCACCTACAGGTTCATTAATGTGAACCACCCTTTAATAGTTCAAGAGATGCCTGAACCTCCTTAGGGTCAACCATATACTTAAAGCTGAGAAGTCCATTGAGAATATCCTGGCCCAATAAGACACTAGAACAGAACATTGGAGACTGATGTCCATGTCACTCTATTGATCAAGATTATGGACACCTCTGATATCAGCTATGAAGCCTTAGAACATTTTTTTCCAAAATGTTTTGCAAGGTCCTGAGGCCCAAATATCCTTAAGTGGTTCATACTTATACAATGGCAATCGGTAGTAATCCAATGTGGCATTTGATGGGTTCACATATTAGTTCTACTTAACAAAGAATATCTCCAGTGTTGTAGCATCAAGATCTCACATGTCAACTACACCGTGGTTTCTGAATATAATGATGTTGACAATGAAATTCACAGAGGCTGTTGAAGTCTCAATGCACAACTTCCTGTTCTACTTCTGCTGCCCTTTACTTCTAAGGAATTGTTGGATCTACAGTGCCCCCTGCTTGTTTGTGTAAATTTGTCTGTGGTCTCAAAGACAGTTCTCTCATAATGGCTTCTCTTCTTCATTGTCTACTAGGAAGTGTTGACTAGATATTTCAAGGACAGATGGTGAGCTGTACCTAAATTGTTTTCTGGGTCTCCATAAACCCCAGTCTTTTCCTTAGGTGTTGTTGGGTCTAGCTATACCATCAGTAATCCCTGATGATGAAGTTAATTAACATCACAATTGATGGACAGTGTTTACAACTGCTGTACCAGGCCAATACTGGACCTGGAACTGAATTGGGGACACAACACTTATAACACCAGGAAAAGGAGGAATCATAGTCTGATATGTACAGATCAGTTTACACCTCTAGAAAATATTTTCACATTTGAGAAGGAACCAGAATTTAAGAAAATTTCCACTGTGATTCAAATGCTTTTCTAATTTATTATTTCTATCATCAAAGCTGTATGTTTGCATGTAAAGACTTAAAAAGGTTGGAGTGGTCCCTTTGCCAGAAACTTTTCTGAATGGAAGATGCAGTCTGTGTCCTCAGGCAGTTCTCTTCTCTTTCTGGCTCACCCTCCTTTTACTCAGATGCAGGTCATGGCTTCTAAAGGTTTTCAAAGCCTTGGATGTATTTGCTATAAGATTACTGAATGATAATTGTGTAGTAGAATAAATGACTATCATTTCCAAGGATTAATTCCTGAAGGAAGAACAAATTGCCTTCAACAAATGGATATTACCATAGTCAAGCAAAATTTGTCAAGCAAAAAATATGAACATGTCTCTGTAGCTACCTTCTCAAATATGACACGGGCAACATCCCAACCTGAAGAGTGTGCCATTCATGTCATACACTCTTGCAGGCTTGCTTTGTTTCTATGGACAATCTTAAGAAAATTAAAACTGATAAAGGCCTTGCATACATATCTCATAAGGTATAAGATTTTTTATAATAGTTCAGTATTACTCACAAAAGCAGTTTATCATATAACTCTACAAGACAAGCCTAACACTAACATTTGTACAACATTAACACTGTATCATTAAATCTGGAATTATTACAGGATAATGACCTTTTTCCAATAGAGTTTTGCTATTCTAATTACACAAAGGACCCATTGTCATTGAAACTCCTATTTGGTGCTGTACCCTCAGTTCTCAAGACCAGGGAAAATGGTCCTGTTAAGCTATAGTGTAAATGTCCTTTGAGAAGCAGGAAATACCTTTGGTAAACGTAGTGGTTTAAATAAGAATGCCCCCCAGAGATGTATATTTTTATTAATAACCAGGAGGTGAAAACATTTCAAAGGATTAGAAGAATTAGGAGGTGTGGACTTGTTGGATAAAAGAAGACACCGGGAATGGCTTTGAGGTTTCAAGACCTGTGCCAGGCTCAGTGTCTCCCTCTGCCTGCGAATCAGGATGAAACTCTCAGCTCCTGCACAAGCTTCAGTAGCCACCATGTTACCCACTATGAGGACGAGGACTACCATCTAAAAATGCAAACAAGTCCCCAGTGACGTGTTTTATCTTATAAAAGTGGCCTGGGTCATGGGGCATTTTCACAGCAATAGAACACTAAGACTGCATTCAGGTTTTTCACAGCAATCGCCCTACTTCTTAGCACTGATTTTCTGTGTTAGTCACTACCTGCATTTCAGGGACAAATTATATGACAATAGCAACTCAAGGAAGGCAGACATATGTTCACAGTTTAAAGTACAGTCCATTGTGACAGAAAAGTCATGGACTCAGAGCTTGATGTAGCAAGTCACACAGCATCCACATGTAGAAGCAGAAAGAGATAAATGTTTATACTTACTTTGCTATCTAATTTATGTTCATGCCAGGACCCCAGTCCACAGCAATAGTGTTGCCAAGACTTAGGGTGGGTCTTCCTAACTCAATTTATACAATCTAGAACTTCTCTCACAGGAATGTCCAGAGCCAAATCGAATCTAAAGACTCCATCAAAGGCATGTCCAAGACTCATTTCCAAGGTAATTCTAGGTCCAATATATTTGACAATCTATATAAAAATAGAACACGAAGTTGCAAAATTGTTTTTACTTGAACAAAGTGAAGTGGATAGTGTGAGACTGGTCCAAGAGTGAGGAAGTGCTCCTGCTAAAAGTCAAATTGGTCTTATCTGAGCCTGGAAGGGTCCTCATGAAGAGAAAGGGAGATTTTAGATTTGTAAGGACTCTTGAGTCCAAAAGCTTGGTCCTGCCTTTCTCTTGGTTTCTCCTAAATCTCAAAAACTATCTTAGCCAGGAAATCCCACTGAAGTTCTACCTGGCATCAACAGAAAGTTCTATGCTTTTCTGAACTTCCTAAGGATTTGATATTCCACATTTTTTGTATTTTAGCAAAATTAAAAAATAATTTTATATTAATAGACATAACAGAATCATACACACCATAAATTTAGAGTATCATTCTGTAAAATAATTGTTAGATAGAAAGGCGATTGCAAACACACATGGAGACAGTTACTATGTCTCACCTGCTCCTAGGCTAACTATGAGCTTATGGATGCTGAACACCCCTTGCTGGTATTCATCACCCCACAAAGAGAGGTATATTTTCAGAATCCCTAAGGTGACTACTCATGGTGTTTCTCACACAGAAGTAAATGGCAATTTACTCAGCACAAACTGCTCATTTGAATATCCAGCTTGTTCTTAGAATTGTTTCTGGATATGGTAAATCTACCTTTAATAAAATCCATGTAGTTTTTGCTGTAGCATCAGGTTGCTGTGAATAGAAAAGATATGTTGGTTGAAATCCTTACTGTAATTTAGGTATGGTGTTTACACAAAGAGACCCAAAAGAGCAAGTTTCTGTTGCCTGGATCAGTGGGTTATCTTAAATATTACAAAATCCGCATTAGCTATGGGATTAATCTCTCTCTCTCTCTCTCTCTCTCTCTCTCTCTCTCTCTCTCTCTCTCTCTCTCTCTCACACACACACACACACACACACACACACATACACACACACCTATGAGCCATTTGACTAACATTTGCACAGTGGTGGAAGGTGGGACCTTTAGGAAGTGTCTGTGATCGTGGTAGCTCTAATGTCACCTCTAAGATCAAGGTCACCAAGGACAGGAGTTTCCAACCCCTTCTCCCACTATTGTCATTATGAATGTCTGTCATATAAAGATGGCAAGAGAAAGCCTTTGTTCCTGTCAAATAGTGACAACTTGGACATTCTCATCTGAACCTGAAAAGTCAATTCCCCTCTGCTCATGTAAATCACCCACTCTGCATTGTTTTATAAATGCAGTAGAAGGATCTGGACAGTAATTGCACAGACGAATGAGATTGTTGGTGTAAATGATTGAATATTGAAGGAGTTCAGGACCTGGATGACTCTTAAAAGCTGAAACAACTCTAAACTTAGTGCTAAAACAGGCCTGTATTTCCAAGAATGAATAATGAGTGACAGCACTCCTTAGAGGAAATGAAAATGGTTAAACTGTAAAAAGAGTCTGAATCTTAGAGATATGACCTGGAAATGACAGCAGAATTATGCAGAGATATGGTCATGAATCCTGTCTTGTTGATATCATATAGAACAAAGAGAAATAAGTGAATGGAAACTGAATTATCATCTTAGCTGTTAGTAACAAAGATTTGTCTAAGTGTGTCTATGCTTAAGTATGTCTGGAAGGGAGCACTTTTCTAAGATGACTCTGCACATATTTTGAGAAAATATCTAAGCAATGACTTTCAGAATGCTTGAGAGATTACTACCTGATTATTGTCAATGCAGGAAGACACAAATGATAAGGGATGATATCAATAGTGCAGTAGGCAATTGACCAGAAATTATTGGGAATTCTGCAACAAGGTTGTGCATGTACATGTCAGAACTATAAAGAAATGCTGTGGGATGGTCTGTATGTCAAGTGTGTTGCTGATTGGTCAATAAATAAATCACAGATTGGCCAGTGGCCAGGCAAGAAGTATAGGCGGGACAAGGAGGAGAATAAAGCTGGAAGTGGAAGGCTGAGTCAGAGAGACACTGCCAGCCGCCACCATGACAAGCCGCATGTGAAGATCCCGGTAAGCCACGAGCCATGTGGCAAGGTATAGATTTATGAAAATGGATTAATTTAAGCTGTAAGAACAGTTAACAAGAAGCCTGCCATGGCCATACAGTTTGTAACCAATATAAGTCTCTGTGTTTACTTTGTCGGGTCTGAGCGGCTGTGGGACTGGTGGGTGAGAGAGATTTATCCTGACTGTGGGCCAGGCAGGAAAACTTTAGCTACAAAGAAACATGTTTTTTCTATCCACACTGTCCTCAGTTACTGAATATCAATGAACATACAATTTTACGTGTGTAGGATGAGAAGAACTAGTGTGCTTTTTCCCACATCTAGAAAAAAATGTTCATAAGCAATACACTCTGATCCAACTTCTCCTCTTTTCCACATCCTCACAGATCCTCCTCACTTCCCTTGCAACCCAATCCATGGCCTTTCTCTCAGTCTTTACAGAACACAAAAGAAAAAATGAAAGAAACGTGGATTGATCTCTTTCTCTCTAACTTCTCTCTCTCTCTCTCTCTCTCTCTCTCTCTCTCTCTCTCTCTCTCTCTCTCTCTCACACACACACACACACACACACACACACACACCCAAAAAAAAATTGGGGGGCAGTTTTATAAATACATACATATTTTTCTTTTAGGTTTGGGTTACTTCCCTTTGATAGTTTTGTAATTCCATCCATTTATCCTTTGTATTGAAAACAGATTTTTTTTCTCATACAATATATCCTGTTTAAATTTTTCCCTTCCTCTACTACTCCCAGTTCTACCCAAACACACCTGTATGAATCCACTCTCTTTGTGTCTTCCTAGAAAAGAACAGAGTTCTAAGAGATAATATTAGAACAAAACATATTTTAAAAATTTAAAAATATTTTAAAAAAACCATTACATTGAATTTGGACAAGTCAAATCAATAAAACATGTGTTGCTCTGATTGGTTGATAAATACAATGCTGATTGTGCAGTAGTCAGGCAGGAAGTATAGGTGGGCAAGTAGACAAGGGGAATTCTGGGAAGACGAAGGATAGAGTCAGAAGATGCTGCTAGCTGCCACCAGGAGAAGCAATATAGTACCAGTAAGCCACAAGCTATGTGGCAAGGTATGGATTTAGAGAAATGGGTTAATTTAAGATATAAGTGCTAGCTAGCAAGAAGCTTGCCATGGCCGTAGTTTGAAAATAATATAAGCCTCTGTGTGTTTACTTGGGGGACGTGAGTGGGAGACATTTGTCCCGACCTCCTGCAGGCCAGGACACAGGAAAACTTCCCACTACAACCAATAGTATTATAGCATTAGTTATGGTTTCTATTGCTTGAAGATACAAGATGACCACAGAAACTCTACTAAACAAAAAGGTTTAATTGCAGATAACTTATAGTTTCTGAGGTTTCGACTATTATCATCTTCAGATAGAAATGTTACTAGGGAAGGGGCTGAGAGTTCTATATCTTGATCAGCAGGCAATGAAGTGAACTATGACACTGGGCATATCTTGAGTATAGGAGTTCTCAATGTCAATGACCACAGTGACACACTTCCTCAATGAATGCCACACAAACTACAACATGGCCACACCTCCTAATAGAGCCACTTCCTTTGGGGACCATTTTCTTTCAAACCACCACTATTATCCTCTAGACCAAATCTTCCCTTCTCTAGGTACCTCGGCCCTGTGTGAGCAGAGACTTGTGCACTCCCCTCCACTGAGGATGCAATTTTTCCTCTGGAGATTAGAAGTATATTTGAGTTTTGAGACTTCAATATTGACAAGTAAAGATGCCAGAGCTCAGGTTCTCCTGGGTCTTCCATGAGGTCTGCTAAAAATTTCTTCTTAAACTCACATAGAGTATAAGTCTGTGATAGGATATCATTTGCCCTATGGTACATAAAATTATCCCAGATAATGCTACTGATAACTAGATAACTAAATGAAAGATTGAAAAGGAGATACTTTTATAGCACACAATAAGTTTATGTTATTGCTTAAAAGCAAACAAGAAAATGAAATTTACGTTTCTTCCTTGAATCCCCAATACAAAGTACTTCAAATATATTTTTAGGGAATACTGCAATTTACATAGTTCCTATGGGTGGTAACTATGCAAAATTAGCTCTCATAGGTTTGGTATAAAATTGAAATGAATCATTTGATTCTTCTGGGCAGAAGGAAATGTATAATAAATTTTCCACAGGATATCTCAGTCTTAAGGATTCACTTTTTGATCTTTTAGACATTCAGGACCCTCTCCAGAGAGCTCTCCCACATATGGTATGAATTTACTGTGTATTTTAAAATGACTTGTCCAACCAGTGTTAGAAAAGCCCTTGGATCAGATCAGTTTCTTATACCCACATCACAGATGCCTTCCCAGTACATTATAGAGTCCCATTCAATACAGAGCCCTGAAATGGAAGATTACCCTGGTCAACCCCTGCTTTCCAGTTGGAGGAAGATAGGAGGATATATTATAAAATCACTGGTATTTCAAACAATATTTTAAACTCAATATAGGTTTGCATAATCTTTAACATAGAATTAGCCTAGGGGATTCATGCCTCCCACAATGTATTCCCCATATGGCTGCATACACAATTAAGCACGTGACATTGATATTTGTCACGGGCAGAATGTACTAGAGGAGCATGAAATGTTATTGTTCTGAGCTGAAGAGTCTTTATATTGAATCAATCCTTGAGATTATCAGGTACCACATGTCTCCATGCTGGATGTTATTCATACTGTGTTCAAAACCCCATGCTCTATAGAAGTATGACCTCCAGCTACCCAATGGACTGTGCAAGAAGATGCTCTATGAGTGTTGGTACATATTCTGTAAAGACTTTACATTGTAGGTCAGAGTACTGAGACTGGGAAGGCAGTAAATATGAGACTAGAGAATACTGCATAATGTATAATTTCAGAACTATTGACAATTAACATGTACATACATTGTGTCAATCAATGAGTTATGTGAAAAATGTTTTAATAGTACTTTTAACCAGCTTTTAGAAAGTATAATTTGTGGTAATGCATTATAATAAAAATACCCATTACACTCTAGGAGACTGAAACTTTTGCTGGACTACAGAGTCAGAGTGAACAATATACTTTGAATTTTTTCAGACTGTGATCCTACTGTGCACTCAGTCTGTTTAACCTGCCTTTAAGAGAATATTGTAACACCCAACTTTACTTGCCTAGGATTTCCCATATAATCAGATTTTGCACAATAAGATAATGCGTAGCTCTAACCTTATTTTGTGTGTTCTTCCATGTTCCTGATTGAAGACTAATGCATGTGTGTTTGCATGTATGTTATAATAACCATTTGCTAAAAACACATAATATAGGTTTCGATAAATTTTATAAAATGAGTGTCCAGAATTGCTGAAAACAATATACAGATATTGTTTGATTTTTGAAAAGATGATTGTAGAAGTGTTTATTATTTGAGTCAGCTAGAAAAGTTACTTATCCCTGCTAAAACTCTGTTAAAGATTTCTGTCAAATATCCCTTATTCTTTTCCCATGTGATACATTCTGTGCTGTTAAAAAATATATAGCAAAAGTCTTTGTTAAGAATAGAGAGGGAGAAGGAGAGACAGACCAACAGACAGAAACACACACACAGAGAGAAACAGAAATACAGAGAGAGATGGAGTCATAGGGAAACACAGAGAGAGATGCAGAACAAGAGATAGAGAGATTCAGACTCCTCCTACAACAGAGACATCAGAAGACAACACAGGCAATGTAGAGTAGGGAATCAAATCTGGGCTTGCTCTTGGTTAAATGACTTCAAGGGAAATGTTTGATTTATTTCATTAATGTGATGTAGAAACACGATTGATGGATCTGAGTTTATTATCAAACTGTTCAAACCAACTACAAAACTTACATTAATGAATTGGAACCAAAGCAAAATCAAGATAAATTCATCAACTATTGACTGATACTAAGAAACATCCATGAGGTCACAACCGTGAGACTCCTTCAGAATCTTGAGGAAAAAATGGTGATAAGTTGTGGAACCAGCTTAGGATAACTGGTTAGTCTCACCAAAGGAAAAGGAAGTCTCAGAAAATAATATTTTCCTACTAAACATCTTGCATCTTCTCTTCATATGTCCCTTCAGGATGTCAATATATTAATTGATCCTTACCCACGAAAGGCCTTAAAATGTACCAAGCAGGACAATTACTGACTGTGTTTCCAGCCATTAGAAAAGCATGAGATATCCTGCCCATGAACCAATCCTCCACTCTCCATATAGAAAGATTTCAAAAATAATGTTACAGAAAATGGGGTTGAGAGTCATTTTCCTACAGGAATAATAGATGTTTTCACAAATATTTATGAAATAATTCCCTTAGCCTGACAAACTCTTGTGAAAAAATTCTCACCACCCCTCAGTTTAGCTTGTGTCTTCAGTAATGGAGGGACGAATGCCTGTCCACTGCTGCTCATAACCAAAGGCAGGGACCACTATAAACATGACTTATCATCAAATTATCAGAAAAGGAAACTTCCAAAAAGTGGCCCAAGTGTTTGCAAGTCCTCAAGCTGCTAAAAGCCAAAGCAGCCACACTGCTATAACGGCTTGGAATAAAGCTCTTGGCATCAGTACTCCCACAGGCATATTTCCCACGATACACAGAAATATACAGAGCCATTTATGACTTTGTCCCTCATCTGCAACAAGCTACAGAGCAGCAGGCAGATAGTAAAAAAGCTGCTTCTACCTTATCTCTTCAGTCTGCTTATTAAATGCAAATTTTAACTGTAAAAATCTTCATTCTATAGTTGCTAATACCTTTCATACTATTGCTGATTTAATAAAAACATGCCAAAATGACTGCACAGAAGAACTCAGATTCTGACTGTGTCCATGTCGCCTCCTATATGTTTCAAATGGGGAAGGAAAAGGTCGTTTTTACAAAAATAATACAAACTAAAACTTGCTAATTATCATTAATATAGTAAACCTCCATCTATAACACCGGCACATTGTAAGATGCATTTTCACTGGTCCAGTCTGTGTGGATAGGGGTGACAAAGAGAATCCAATTTCAGGAAAGAGGAAAATGAGCACCCAGGGCTGCTGATGACAGGATCAGGTCTCTACATTTCCAGCTTGTAATCCATTGCTCTTTCCCCAGAGCTATCTGTGCAGGAGCCCAGCTTGTTGCCAAAGTAGCAGACTCCACACCCTGGGGACTCCACAACATAACACTCAGCTCCAACCCTGAACCTAAAACAATAAGAGATTTGATTATTACTGCCAAATGCAATTCATGATCAGATGTATCAATAACTAAAGGCTTTAAATTAGATTTAATAGAAAACGTTAAAGCAACTACCCCAAAACTATGGGGACCCCTTCCAACAAACTGCCTGTGCTTGTTTTAGGGAAACCAAATTGGACTATGATAGGGGCTTTGTTTGTGCACATGCTGTTGATTTGTCTTTTACTGGCCTGACTCATATTATAGCTTATTGCCAGCTACTCCATCAACAGTTCCAGTCCCATAAAATATATATATATACATATATATATATCATGATGAGTTGCTACAGTTTGTTTTATTTTAGTTTCTTAAAAAATAATCATGTCTTATATTTTTAGTTGTGAGCCTATCCTTTAACAGCTGAGCCATCTCTCCAGTCGGCCAGGCAGTGGTGGCGCACTCCTTTAATCCCAGCACTCGGGAGGCAGAGCCAGGCAGATCTCTGTGAGTTTGAGACCAGCCTGGGCTACCAAGTGAGTTCCAGGAAAGGTGCAAAGCTACACAGAGAAACCCTGTCTCGAAAAACCAAAAAAAAAAAAAGAAAGTCAGTGGAGGTGGTCACTGGTAAACAGCTGGTCAAGGTATGGTGTATTCTAAGGGCATCCTGAATCAGGACCACTTTATTCCCAGCAGTCCTTTTTAAAAAGTTGACAAAGATCCTATAAGACTGTGAAATGACAGACAAAATTTTGGACAGTCAAAGTGATTATTTTTGAGCAAGTCTCCAGGCTAATCTTCTCTGTCATCTCAGTCCCAGGGCAGCTTCCTGCTTCTCCAGGGTTTCTGACACACTCAGGATGTGGTTGCAACACTGTGTCTCGTGCACAGTAATAGACCGCAGAGTCCTCAGATGTCAGGCTGCTGAGCTCCATGTAGGCTGTGCTGGAGGATTTATCTGCAGTCAGTTTGGCCTTGCCCTGGAACTTCTGATTGTAGCCAATATTACCATTTCCAGGATAAAAATATCCAATCCACTCCAGGCCCTGTCCAGGACTCTGCTTCACCCAGTGCATAGTATAGCTAGTGAAAGTGTAGCCAGAAGCCTTGCAGGACAACTTCACTGAGGCCCCAGGTTTCACCAGCTCAGCCCCAGACTGCTGCAGCTGGACCTGGGAGTGGACACCTGTGGAGAGAAAGGCAGAGTGGATTTCATTGTCACCTCAGTCCCTGTTCCTTCTTCAGGTTTGGAACTGGAAAGCCCTTTACCTGTAGTTACTGACAGGAGGAAGAGGATGATCCAGCTCCATCCCATGGTGAGGACCTGTGTTCTCAGTGACTGTGGAGAAGACACTGATTGTATGTTGATCTGGGTTGTGGACATCCCTGTATTTACCACCATAGATTCAAGTAATTTGCATATTCATGAGCAGAGAACTTCTTAGATAAGTACCTAGTTTTGCTGGAGAAGAAAGAGGCAGAGCATACCTGGGTCAACAGCAGGATGTCCTAATTCTCTCTGAGGAAATGTATACCATAATCCTTCCCTGAAGCCTGTGCAGATGCTGAGGAAGTAACATCAGGACCTGAGCTCTCAATAGACTGCAGGCCTGAGGCAGTTGGTCTACTTTGTGATCAGGTTATCAGATTGATTGATGGTGGTTGTGATGATGATGATAGTGATGGGAAGTTTAAAACCTGCTAAGTTTGAAATTTACAACTGCCTTTCAGATATATGCAGCTTATATTTGCCTTTCCAACAGATTATATAGTAAGAAACTTATCCAAGTGTCCAAAAGTAAATATACTTGAGATATATTTGCACAATGATTATTGTAGCAACATCACAATAGCTAAACTATAGACATAAACTATGTATCTGTCTACAGAGGATTATATCAAGAATACATGTTTATATAAACAACACAACAGAAGTTTTTCATCTGCAAGGAATATGGAAACTACATCAGTTAAGGAAAATGGATGCAACTAGAGATAAACGTATTAATTAAGATGATCTCAGAAACACAGGCAATAAATGAGACTCTCATTAGTAGTTCTTAGATATTTCATACTTACACACAACTATGAATACAAATGTATGATGATGTATAAGTGAAATTGTCATGTAGAATAAAGATAAAGTAGGAGGGGAAGGAAAATGAAGGGTAGAGATTATGGGGGAAATATACGCAGTGTACAAAATACATGTGCATGAAAATTTTAAGCATATGGAAATTTGTTATTTTTACATTTAATAATTTGTATGCTCTGAAATTTTAGCCCATGTATAAAATATAGTATGATCATATTTACACCCACTATGCCCCACATGTTCCTCTTGGGACCTTCCAATAAATCTCTCTCTCAAATTCCTGACCTCTTTTCTTTCATTAACTAATAACACAATGGGTCTAATTAGTGCTATCTATATACACATAGGTGGGGTCATTCACTAGTACATAGGAAACCTCCAGTAATCTTCCAAAGAAAATTTATTATATTTTCCTTATCCATTATAAACACCAATAGATCCAGCTTGGTGTGGATCCTAGGAGTTTCTCTCCATCCATATTATAGTTTTAAAAATTGTTATACTATCTTTAGTGGTGAGAACAGTGCAGGAGAGGACATAGGAAAGATCTGGGAGTCCCTGCCACACCAACCTCGTCTCTCTACTGAGGATTCTTGGTTCCATTGTGCCCCCTGCTGGTCAGGAGCTCCCCTGCAGGTTGGTTTGTCATGGTTTACACAGAAGTTGCACTGTCTTTTATTTTAATTCACTTTGCATAACAATCACAGATCCCCCCCCCCCATTCCTCCTCCAGACAGCAAAGCCTGGTACAGCTGAGGCAGGACCGAGACCCTCTCTCCTTTATCAGGGGTGAGCAAGGAGTCAGGCCATATGGAATGGGATCCAGAAAGCCAGCGCATGCACCAGGGATAGATCCTGATCATACTACCCGGGGCCCATCAACAGACCCAGCTGCACAACTATCTCCCATATACAGAGAGTCTAGTCTGGTCCCATGCAGGTTCCACAGCTGTCGGCCTAAAGTTCATGAGTTCCTTTGACTTGGTTCAGTTGTCTCTGTAGATCTCCCCATCATGATCTTGACTCCCTCCCCTTGCTCATATAATCCCTCTTCCCTCTTTTCGACTTGATTCCTGGAGCTTGGCCTGGTGCTTGGTTGTGGATCTCTGCATCTTCTTCCATCAGTTACTGGATGAAGGCTCTAAGATGACTATTAGTGTATTCACCAATCTGATTACCAGGGTAGGCCAGTTCAGGAATCCTCACCACTATTATTAGTAGTCTAATCTGGGGTGATCCCTGTGGATTCCTGGGAATTTCTCTAGCACCAGGTTTCTCCCTTGCCCCATAATGTCTCCCTCTATCAAGATATCTCTTTCAAGAGGACCCTAAGAAAGACACAGGGATCTCCAAACAACAGAGAAATGGATGAGATCTACATGAGCAAACTGGGGGTGGGGGTAATGGAGGGCAAGGGTCAGGGGAAAGAGAGCTTAGGGGAGCGGGAGATCCCAGCTGAATCAGGAGCAGAGTGGGAGAACGGAGAGGGAGATACCATGATGAATGAAGACCCCAGGGGAATAGGAAGAAGCAGAGTGCTAGGGAGGTCCCCAGAAATCCACAAAGATACCTCCACTGTAGACTACTGGCAATGGTCGAGAGTGTGCCTGAGCTGACCTGCTCTGGTGATCAGGTGGCTGAACATCAGAACTCTCATCCAGTGTCTGATGGAAGCAGATGCAGAGATCCACAGCTGAGCCCCAGGTGGATCTCTGGGAGTCCAATCAGCAAGAGAGAGGAGGGATTGTATGAGGGAGAATTGTTGAGACCATGATTGGAAAAAGCACAGGGACAAATAGCCAAATTAGTGGAAACGCATAAACTGTGAATCAGTAGCTGAGGAGCCCCCAACAGGATCAGGCCCTCTGGATAAGTGAGACAGTTGATTAGCTTGAACTGTTTGGGAGGCTCCCAGGCAGTGGAGCCCAGACCTGTCCTTGGTGCATGAGTTGGCTTTTTGGAACCTAGGGCCTATGCTGGGACACTTTGCTCAGCCTTGGTTTAGGGAGGAGGCGACTAGACCTGCCTTGGCTGAGTCTACCAAGCTGGGCTGACTCCCCAGGGGAGACCTTGCCTTGGAGGAGGTGGGAATGGGGGGTGAATTGGGGGGCAGAACTGAAAAAAAAGATATCTCTTTCATTGCTCTCCCACTCCATCCCTCCCCCAACTCAACTATCCTGTTCACTCATGTTCTTATCCCACATCCCCTACCCTCTATTGCTCCCCCTCATGCCCAGTTTACTCATTGGGAACTCCTCTATTTCCCCTTCCCAAGGTGATCCATTCATCCCTCTTAGGGTCCTCCTTGTTTCCTAGCTTCTCTGGAACTGTGGGTTATAATCTGATTATCCTGAAAAAGAAATCAGAGAACCATCACCCTTTCCAATAGCCAAAAATAATATAAAATACCTTGGGGTAACTCTAACCAAACAAGTAAAAGACTTGTAAGATAAGAACTTAAGTCCATTGTGGGAGCCTGTTCTCGGGTTCCTCGTGGCTTTACCCAGCAGATCCGCATAGAGGATGATTAGGACCACGGGCCTGAGTGCAGGTGTCTGAGATGGTCTGCACTTGGCTGTGCTGGGGGAGAAGGTCTTTTGCTCCACCCCTTGGCGTCTCTATAAAAACCCTGGGGCAGAGACAGTCAAGGCCCATTGGAATAGGTTCCAGGCCCTCTCGAGGCTATCCTTTATTTTCTATCTGTTTATCTCCGCAAGACTCTCCGCAATAAATCCTTCTATCTAATATTTCCTGCTGCTCACACTCAAGAAAACTCTGGGGAACTGTGGGGGTGGATGGGTAAATGCCCACAGTCCATAAAAAAATAAACTGAAGAAGATGTCAGATAATGGAAAGATCTCCCATGCTCATGGATAGGTAGAACAAACATAATAAAACTTGCAATCTTACCAAAAGCAATCCACAGATTCAATGCAAACCCCATCAAAATCCCAACACAATTCTTCACAGACCTCAAAAGAATACTCAACTTCATATGGAAAAACATAAAACTTAGGATATCTAAGTTGCTTCATTTGTACAACGAAGCAACTCCTAGAGGCATCACCATCCCTGACTTCAAGCTCTGCTATAGAACTGTAGTAATAAACACAGCTTGGTAATGGCATAAAAACCAACATGTGGACCAAAGGAATTGAACTGAAGATCCTGACATTAATCCACACACCCATGAACACTTGATTTTGAAAAAGAAGCCAAAAATGTACAATGGAAAAAAGAAAGCATCTTCAGCAAATGGTGCTGGCATAAATGAATGTCAACATGTAGAAGATTGCAAATAGATCCGTTTTCTACCACCATGCAAAAAACTCAAATCCAAGTAGATCAAAGACCTCAACATAAGTAAATCCAGCTACACTGAACCTGATAGAAGAGAAAGTAAGAAGTAACCTAGAAAGCATTGTCACAGGAAACCACTTCCTAAATATAACACCAGTAGCACAGACACTAAGAGCAACAATTAATAAATTGGACCTTCTGAAAACAAGAAGCTTCTGAGAGGCAAAGGACATGGTAAACAAGACAAAATGACAGACTATAGAATGGGAAAAGACCTTTACCAACCCAACAGCTGACAGAGGGCTGATCTCCAAAATATATAAAGAACTCAAAAAGCTAGACATCAAAATACCAAACAATACAATTAAAAAATGGGCTACAGAGCTTAACAGAATTCTCAACAGAAGAATCTCAAATGGCTGAAAGACATTTAAGGAATTGCTCAACATCCTTAGTCATCAGGGAAATGCAATTCAAAACGACTGAGATACTACCTTACGCCTGTCAGAATGGCTAAGATCAAAAACACTGATGACAGCTTATGTTGGAGAGGATGTGGAGCAAGGGGAACACTCCTCCACTGTTGCTGGGAGTGCAAACTTGTATAGCACTGTCTTTCTTGAGCAGTAACACATTCCTACTACTTCAGTTATCACAGAGCTTAGCTTCAGAGAGAAATGGTTATTGTTAATCTGGAGGAGCTGACTGGATACATGAGAGATTGATGTTAAGATGTTTCTATACTATCATCAATGCCCCTCTCAATGTCAGGATCCTCCCTGGTGACAGTTGGATCCTGCTCTAGCAGTTCTCACTTGTAGTAAGGTGACCACAGGAGAGAACAAAGTCTTGCCTATCTTTATCAGATTATACCTGGGTCAGAGCACCTGATGTCAGAGAAACATGATGAGTCTAAAGCTCAGAATGAGCCTCCCATGTATCCGTTTATGAATTTCTGAGACATGCAGATAAAGAGGTCAACAGAAAGAAGATGAATCACTGTGGTATTCACGGGAAAGTTAACAATTACAGAAAATACACTCACATTAAGAAGGAACTAGAAATGAATCAAATATATGCTGTGACTCAATCTGTTTCCCTCACTGTATTTGCACACAGTTAAAGGAATTAGGGGAGAGAGGAGATCTCCTTGACAAGGATCCTCATGGGTGCAGGATATGTGTACTTACACAGTTTTATCTCTCCATGTCTACCTTTCCACGTTCACAGTCCTCTTATTCTTGGACAGGGCATGTGTTATTAAGCTATTCAGAATCTGAATATTTTCATTGATTTGGAATATACTCCCAGGAATGGGACAATCCAAGAGCAATATGTAGGGTTATATGTACATGTGTGTTTAAATGTCTGAAGTATAGCTATAGTATTAAAACAAAAAATGCATGCTACATAAATTCAGGCTATTCATGTATATTTTCCTCTAATTTTTAGGTCATGAGTTACATGCACCTAATGTTGCAAGATAGAAAGATCTGGGACCAGTCTGATGCACATCTTCTCTTTTACCACTGGTCAGAATTGATATGATGTCTTGCTGACTGTAAGTTCACAGAGTAACACCCTCTTCTCATTATAAAAGAAAACTTATCCCTACAATTCATGGTACTGGATGGTTTTATCTTGGTATTTTTGAATCTCTTTTGGGTTAAGTAATGTCTATAAAGCCGCATTTCATACTAGAGTACATGGGATGCTGATGACTATCATAGTTTACAATGGACATGAGTACATGTCTATTTAATAGTGAGGAGATTTTCTCCTCTTACAATCTAATCCATTCACAAAATTCTGGGCCCTGTGAGAATATAAATAGGTACTATTAGCTTATTCTCCTAAATTAAAGTAATATTGGGATTATTATATGTGCAGATCTGTTGCAACAAATATGAAAAGCAGGATTTCTCCTTCAATACATCACATATTGATTTCTAGCTTTTTTATGATTCTCCTTTACTCTGTGGATTATTTACACTTCTCTTCTGGCTGGTCCCTGTTTGCATTGATCATTAACCCCTAGACATCCCTACTGTAACTATGCTGTATTTTACTCTTCTAAACACTACTTAAGAACCTGAGCACCACTTGTACAATTCCCGAGGTCCACCACAGGGAGGATTGTGTCTGGAAACAGGCTCACATCTCCTCAATCTGATTTTCAGGGATTGATGCACATGGTTTCCTCAGTGGCCAGATATCTAATATACAGGAAGATCCAGTTCTGAGATGTTTCTGGACATCTCTGTGGTGTCCCACTCTGTAACTTACCTCTGAATGTAGTTACAGACAACATCTGCAACCCATTCCTCTGGGAAAATGTCATGAATCAGCAACTCTAACTACTAAATAGTCTTCAGCAAAGCACCATGGATGACTGTGAAACCCATGTATCCCAAAGACTGGAGTGTCTTGTGTCACTGTGTTCAGTGTTCTCTAACAGGCTGTGATTACAGGGAAGGGTATTGAGACTGGGGAAGACTATGAATGTGGAATCAGTGACCAATGCTTAATCTCAGAGCCTTTACCTAAAAGCTCATGAATGTAAAATGGCTTGATGAATAAAACTTGAAAATAAATATTCAACAGCAACATTGGTCATGTAGGAATTAGACACTGATGTGAAATATGATCAAACATTTTTAGTCCAAAGTATTGATTCAATTATGGTAGACACATGCTCACATTGATATCAACAAGAGAATGAGTGGATCAAGTTCACTAATTTAAAACTCCTGCTCTCTGAATCTTGCATGCAGGGTGACTAGGAAATTCTTCATGTAATAGAATTAATCCTTAGTCTGTTGTTCCTTTCCTGGGTACTTAACCACAAGTTTTGAGAAAGTCTTCAGGTTACTCTTCCCTGTTCTCTCAAGCCCAAAGCAGCTTCCTGCACCTTCAGGGATTCTGACACACCTCAGATGTGTGCTATGCCACTGATCCTTGCACAGTATTATATGTCAGAGTCCTCAGATCTCAGGCTGTTGAGCTCAGTGTAGACTGTGTTAGATATTGTGTCTGCATCTAGTGTGGTTCTGTCCTGAGACTTCTGTCTGTAGTTTGTTGGACCAACACTTGGGAGTATCCATCCAGTCTTTTCAAGCTCAGGTCTAAGTTCTGCCTTACCCAGTTCATATAGGAAATGGGGAGCTATCTAAATCAAAATCTTTGCAGGAAAACTTTGCTGAATCTCCAGGACTTCTCAGTCCAACTACAGACTGCTGCAACTGAACCTTGGAATGGACATCACATGTAGAAAGGATGACATGATCACTTCACTCTCTGGCTCCCCATCAGCCCTGTTCCTGTTAATGCACTTATTTATAGCTGCTGCCAGCAGGTAGAGAATGATCTGACTTCAGTCTGCAGTGAGAACCTGTGTGCTCAGGGACTGTAGCCAAAGAGCACTAATGTGTTACTGTTGCTTTTGTGAATATCCCTGTATTTACAAGCACAAACTCTAATTTATGTAATCATGAGGAATGGTTTTTCTTAGAGCCAGACCTGCTCCTTTTTGAGACAGAAGAGGAAGAGTTTTTCTACATTAGTCAGTTGGATGGTGATGTTCAAGTCCTAAACCTGTCTGGAAAATGTATTCCTTACTTCATCCTACTTCGTTCTGACACCTGTGCAGGCAGAGTTCTTCCATCCCAGTGAGAATCTAGTTCACTACACCCATGTTCATTAAAGTGAACCACAATTCAAGGGTTCAAGGATCACCTGAACCTCTTTAGGGTCAATAGTATTTGTGATGCTGAGAAGTTGCATTGGCCATCCTGCCCCCATGAGACACTGTCACAAATCTTTGGACACTGCTGTCCATCCCACACCAGTGATCCTCAGGAATACTCACACCACTGATATCAGCTGGGAACTCCTGGGACACTATTTTACAAAATGTTGCTTAGGGTCCTAAAGCACAAATATCCTTAACCTTTATGATAACTCTTTCATGAACTAATATCCTATGCAATAGTAGCAGAAATCCTAGATATTGGTGACCTCACTATGGGTTTTATTTAAGAAATAACCTCTCCAGTATTGTAACATGGAGATCTCACTTGTCAACTACACCCTGGTTTCTGAATGGAATGGGACTGAAATCATCAGAGGTTTTTAAAATTTCTTCAATGCATGACATCATTACCTGCTTCTGCTACCCTTTATTTCTTATGAATTGGTGAATCCATAGTGACCCCTGTTGGTTCTGAGAACCAACTTGTATAAATTCTCAGACACAGACCTCTCACTATGACTCATTTTTCTCTTCTTTGTCATGTACCTGGTTAGGTTAAGTAGATATTTCAAAAATGGATGATGAGCTGTACCTCCAAGGTTGTCTCCATGAACCCCAGTCTTTTCTCTAGGGGCTGTTAGATCTAGTGTTAGCAGTGACCTCTGGTGCTGAAGTGAGTTACCAGAGACAGCACAAGTGATGGGTTGGATTTACAATTGCTCTACAATGCAAAATCCCCACTTCTGCAGCTGTACGTGGGAAAGAAAATCACAACACTAGGCAGACTATCAAATTTTGTACTTACAGATCAATTCCCACCTACAGAAAATATTTTCACATTTGAGAAGTAATCAGAATTTAGACAAATTTGGATTGTGATTCAATCTGCTAATTCAGGATTTGTATCATGGATGGGTTGTAGATTTGTATATAAAGATTTAAAAGCGATTGTTCACCTGTTTTTCATGGATCTTCTGGGTGGAAAATGCAGTTTGTGCCCTTAGGCATCTCTCTTTTCTCTTTGGATGTAGCTTCCGAGCTCAACATCCTCTTATTTTTGTATGGTCATGACTAATGATTTTCAGAGACTTAGATGTATTTGCCATGAACTTAGTGAATGGCAGCTGTGGAACTGAATGACTACCAGCTCCAAGGAATTAACAGAGCCAATACCAATGTATATGACCCATGTGTGTCCCTGTGCGCGAATACAAAGACATGTAAGCACACATGCTAACCCCTAAAAAGTGCTGCGTATCAGAGTGTAGATACATTTGTTTGGATGTAAGCAGCATGATCGTGATTCAAGTGCATTTCACTCCATACAAGTTTGTCCTGGATTGAAAGGTTTAAAATGTCTCTTTTGTGGTACTTGATTTTGCATTTCTATATGTAAGTTCCTTAACTGCCTTCGCTCACATGAATAATAAATATTATATATTGGATATGATTTTGTTTCCATGATATTTCTTCCTAGCATTGCTAAAATAGGCTCCTGCTGTTGCGTCTTCCTAAAGAAAGCTGAACATTTACAATACAACCTGGGACTGTAGATTCTCCTCTTATTGAAGAACTTTGAGGAACATTAACCTGTTTCTGGGGGAAAAATGTCTGGTTAGAGGTCCTTAGTGCGGTGATAAGATGCAATGAGAAATGAGTACTAGCTACAAACTCTTATATCTCATTGATCACAATTCTTGTTCACCATTGGTATATTTTAAATTCATTTGAAAGATGTACTACATTAGAAGAAGAACTGAAATGCTTATTAGCAAACATGTTGCATACTGAATGTTTCTCACAAGCAATGGCATCACTGTCAGCAAATGTTTTCCAATTTAAGATCAGGCAGTTTTTCATACTGATTTGTGCTCAGCCCAACCAAATAAATTTTATACAGTCACAAAGGTCTAGAGAATCAGCCTTCTCTAGTTAATATTGTCACTGATTCTGTCTTTACAACCATTACCATCCCTATGTTACAAAAAGGCTATACACCACAAATTGATAACGTTATCCAAAACTCCTTTGTTCAGGCTCATCAATTAATTTTTCAGGTCTTCACAACTCTTCATCATCCACATGTATACTTATTCAGGATTTCCTGGGACCTTGGAAGATACTTTATTCTTCCCTCTGTCTTTATTCACATCTGTCACAATACTGCTCCATTTCTGCATCAACAGTTCAGCAAACCAAGAATCATCATAAAAACCGTATCTCTACAATATCCTGAATGTTCTAATTTGTGTGCTAAACCATTTCCCTCAGTGAGTCTCCTGCAGACAGACCAAATGACATTTGGCAAGTGGATCCTACTATAATCCCAGAATCTGGAAAGCAACAATATGTCCACATCTCTGCAGATACTTTATCAATCATGGCATGGGCAAGAGCTCAACCTGAAGAGTGTGTTATTCATATCATATCAAACTTACAGGCTTGCTTTGCCTTTAAGGGCATTCCTAAGATGATCAAAGCTGATAATAGCCTTGCATTCATATTTCATGAAATCTAATTGGTTGGACATTTTATTGTTACTCACAAAACTAGAATACCATATAACTTTATAGGACAAGCCATTAAGAACACATACGTTATACCTTTAAATTTTGAATTATTACAAGATAATGACCTTTGTCCAGTAGAGATTCACTATTTTAAAGATCCAAAGGGCCCAATGTCATGGGCCCTTGATGTCTCCTGTTTTGTAGTGTAGCCTAAGCTCTCAAGATTGGAAATGTGTCACGTTAAGGTATAGAGTATGGGAAAATCGATTTTCAATAAAGGGGAAAATATCTCAAAAAATAAGGGAAATATTTTTTAAGTGTACAGGGTAAAGGTTTTGTGGATTTTCAGAAGTTGGAAACACCTTTCATCACATGTGGTGGTTTTAATAAGAACGGCCTCGAGAGTTTCACAAGTAGCATGATTATTCATCAGAGATTAGAACTCTTTGATAGAATTAGAAGAATAAGCGTGTTCTTGTTGGAGAAAATGTATCACTGGGGCTGGCCTTTGAAGATCCATATCCTTGGTATGCCCACTCTTTCTCTTTCTTCCTGTGATCATGATGTATCTCTCAACTTCTGCACAAATGTCAGATATGCCACAATGTTCCCTACCATGATGATAACAGACTAACATTCTGAAGCTGTAAACAAGTCCACAATTAAATGTCTTCTCTAATAAGGGTGGCTGTGGTTATGATGTCTCTTCACAGTAATCGAATACTGACTAAGACCGCATTCAGGTTTATTACAGCAATAGCCTTACTTCTCAATACTGATGTTCTCTGTTAGTTACTACCTGAATTTCAGGAGCAAACTATATGACAACAGCAGCTCAAGGAAGATAGGACTTTTTTATTAGTTTGAGATTCAGTCCATCATGTCAGGGAATTCATGGAGTCAGGATCTTGATGTAGCAAGTCACGTTGTATCAACACTCAAAAGCAGAAATTGACAAATGCTTATACTTATGATCTTATCCCATTTGTATCTGGTCCAGGACCACAGCCTATAAGAATAGTGCTGCCAACACATAGGGTGGGTCTTCCTAACTCCGTTTTCCTCATCTAGAATTTCTCTCACAGTGGTTCTCAAACTTCCTGCTGCTGCAGTCCTTTAATACAAGTACCTCATGTTGTGGTGACTCCACCCCTAAAATTATTCAGTTGCCACTTCAGAGCTGTAATTTCCTGCTATGAATTGTAATATAAATGTCTGACAATTGGGATATTTGATATGTGACCCCTGTGAAAGGGTTGTTCGACTACCAAAGTATTTGCAACCCACAGGTTGAGAACCACTGTTTTAGCCCATGGCCTATCTGCTCTCAGGTTCTGGAACACTCTAGTAGTTTCAGGCATGGGTTACATTCACAGAGTGGACTTTACATCCAATCAGTGAGTGGTTGATTACCCCCACAACATTTCTCGCAGGCAGTCACCATCGTAGGTCACGCAGCTTGTAGTTAGGTTGATCATTACCTCTCTGCTCTGAGAACATGAAAAACAGCTTCTACTACTGTGAAGAGCAGTCAGCAGGTGTGAGGACTCCAGTAAGTCAGTTCAAATGCTCTACGTTCAAGGAGATGCATGAGGCTTGTTTTCATCAGTAAGGTATTACCATCAGTTTGTGGAGAGCTCTCAATACTCTTGACAATAGCCTGAGTTACTTTTAAAGTTTCCATGGGGCCCCTTTGGCCAATGACTTAATTTAGGAATGCTTGTCCAGAAATGCCAATCTTCCCAATATTCAGTTGTTTATTGAACATGAATGTTACAATTTGGAATCTGAAGATGTAGAGATTTGATGCCAAAGATTGAGTAGAACCACAGTTCTGAAGCAAGTGGGTTAGGAACCAGACACCCTTAAACTTAAAAAAAAAAAAAAATCTGAAAAAAAAAATGAAAAGGCACCTTATCTGTATAGAAGTAAGCCAAGGCTCTGAAACTCAGAGTGAAGAGGAAACTGTGGCGGTATTATGTTCCCCAAAATATTGTGCACCCTAACAAACTTATCTGGGGTCAAAGAACAGAACAGCCACTAGATACAGAGGCTAGAAAATGGTGGCACTCACACCTTTAATCCTAGCATTCCAGAGGCAGAAATCCATCTGGATCTCTGTGAGTTCAAGGACACATTGGAAACAGCCAGGCATGGTGACACACACCTTTAATCCCAAGAAGTGAGCCTTTAATCCCAAGAAGTGAGCCTTTAATCCCAAGAAGTGAGCCTTTAATCCCAGGGAGTGATGGCAGATAGCAGAAAGGTATATAAGGTGTGAAGGCCAGGAACTAGAAGCTTCTAGCTGGTTAAGCTTTTAGGCTTTGAGCAGCACAGTTCAGCTGAGATCCATTCAGATGAGGATTCAGAGGCTTCCAAACTGAGGAAATAGGATCAGCTGAGGAATTGGTGAGGTGAGGAAGCTGTGGCTTGTCCTGCTTCTCTGATCTTCCAGAATTCATTCCAATGACTGGCCTCAGGTTTGATTTTATTAATAAGACTTTTTAAGATTCCTGCTATAGGAAACCCCAGGGTCTAGCAGGAAATGTGTGCCCCACTCACCACCACTCAGTCCTGTATTAGGAAGAAATGGAGCTGAGAACCATCCTGAAATATTGTACAGCTGTCAACTGAGGCTGCATCAATGTGCTATCCGAGCACAGTAGTATGTGGCAGTATCTGCAGTGTCCACACTGGTGATCTTGAGGGATACGCAGTTGTTGGAGGTGTCCTTAGGGACTGTGAGCTGCTTCTTCGGGGATGGGTTGTAGTACTTATCATCATCCCAGTAAATGTTTGCCAGCCATTACAAACTCTTTCCAGAGTGCTGAAGTATCCAGCCCACACCTACACCATAAGTGCTCAGTGAAAACCCAGAGAAAGAGCAGGTCAGACTGAGAGTCTGGGAGGGCTGCAACAGCCCAGGCCCAGACTCCATCAGGGTAACCTGGGACAGGACATCTGTGGGGAAAAGAAAGCAGAGGGTAAGGTTGGAACAGGGTGAGCGTATGGAAGTTCCTCCCTTAGAGCCTTGGCACTCACATGCAGGGACAATCAGCAGCAGGAATGAGGAAGCAAGCCTGGCCATGGCTGCACACCAGTGAGTACCCAGGCCCAGCTTTGACTTTTCAACCCAGAGTTGAGTGGAGTCTGGAGAGATTTGCATTCCCTCACCAGGTGCTGACTCTGATGGTGAGTTTATGTTTTAGGTCACAGGAGGAGACAGTCTGTTATGGGGCACTCAGGAGTCCTCAGGGGAGTTCACCTCTGCTCCCCATATGGAGTAGTCCATGTAGTAAGCCCCAGGTCCTCAGTACACAACACATCTGATGAGTGCTATGTGAATGCAGCAAGAAAAAGGATGTGCCATGAAAAGGCTGGCAGTTATGAAGTCTAAAATTGCATGGAAGGGAGTGATATTTCATTGATTTTACTAATCTGTCAATTTCCTGATTCTCATACTAAAACTTCAATTTATTCAACATCAGTAATTTCATCTTTATACTTCCCTCTCTTTCTGACGGCTTTGCAAACAACAACAGAAAATATAAGCTGTAGTCAAAGACATAGTTAGTTGTCTCATTCTCCCAGATGCTAAGGATCCAGCATGAGGATGCAGAAGGGCGGAGGACTCTGGAAGTCATGGCTCATCTTGCCTGGGGATGTTATTCACTGCTCCAGAAATGGTAAAGCACAATGCATTCTTCTTTGTCCTTGTCACTCCCGATGTTTTGTCTAACTTTGAACAACTTGCCCAGTGGCTTGTTGGAATGAACGCGACTGAATAAATAGAAAGAAGCTTGAGTGAACAGCTGATTTCTTTAAAGAAAGCTTCATCAAAAATGATCAGCTAGTTTTTACCAATAAAACATCTTCAAAAAATCTTCATATTTTAAAATATTTATAAGATAAATCTATGAAGATGTGTCTAAACTATGAATATGCACTCACCAAAAAAATTGTAGCAACACTAAAAAGAAACCAAACCAAGATGCTGAGTGCAGGCTGAGGCACTGAAACCCTCAGGGTAGGATGAGCAATAAGAGTTGCACTAACACTTGGATTATTTTTCCAGGTTGTCAACAATACAGTGACTTTACATCTATGGTTAAATTATGAGCCTTGAAATAGGAGAATATGTGACATTCTTTTTGTGAGATCATCACACACATCCTCATCAAAGGTAGGCAGTAGGAGAGTTCCAGAAGGAAAAGATCCTGGAATGGATGATACAGAGATGAAGTTGCCAAGTTTAGACAAAGGGGCCAGAGATGCAAGGACTGCTGGTTCCTAAGTATGGGAAAGGTAGGCACCAGACCTTTCTGAAAAAGAACTTCATTTCTAACAGGAACACTAATTGCATTTCAGATGTTTTGGCAATGCAGGGAATAAAAGTGTGATGTTCTGTCTTAAGTCTGTGATATGAGATGCAGTGTACATAGACAATTCTTTTCTGAATTTTTCAGATGTACTCAAAGTACTTTTTTGTCCACACCTCAAAACTGTGAAAACAAGTATGGACTATGCGGTGCAAAAAAGAAAATTGTTAAGTTTCAAACAACAAAATGTTATATAAATGTAGATGCTAAGAACCCTGTCTTTGAGGACTCAAAAATAGAAACTATTGCTGTAAATATGGAGCAGGATAACTCATCTTTTCAGAACATTTCACTGAACTGCTTTATACTCTTCAAAATTTCAGAGCTCAGATATACACAAGTTGAGAGCCTATTTCCCATTAGCGCTGTAGGCATGTCTGGGTCTCCCCATTCATCACAGTGACACATGAGATGGGAAGCAGTGCAGAGGGAACAACTGTTAGATATAATACAACCATCAATTTTCATCCTTCGGATATTCTCAAGCACCTGGATTTTAAATGATGGTACTCTTTTTGATCTATGTGAAGGAGCATGTTATATGTTGATGCTGTGAGTAATAGGATTTAAGATATGCATGGAGTAGAGCAGCAACCAGATTACTTTCAAATGACATGGAAAATCTCTTTCTGGAGGCAGGGTGTAATCTCACAAGATGCAAATGCCATGCAGCCATTAATATTTGAATCGTTGAAAGAAGGGAAAGAAAGTGAATCTCTTATGAAAAATTATCATTGATCCTAGGAATTTCCCCAGTAAGCTGAAATCCTACAAACCCCACATTGGAGTTGGTTCTTAACCAGATAACTAAATGTTCTGGGAGTAAACCTGAACACTAGGATGAATGCAATACATACACCGGAGACATCACACAAGACTGAAGGACTCACATCCCTTAAATACAAGACTGGACAGTGATGAAGCTGATCTCAGGTGAGTTCCATAGTGCTGTGAACAGATGAAGTTTGCCTTGACATCCAGGGTTTCACAGGAAACATTGTCTAAATTCACATATGGGGCAGTGATATGCTATAAGTGTAAGTCACCTCCTCTCTACCTTCCGAATCCTGAATATGCAAAGGAACAGTCTCTATTTTATTTACTTTCTTCTAATCTCTTTTCCCAAGTCACAAAGATCATATATTAGGGATCATTATGGCCAATTTGACTAAAACACTTGAAGAGGAAAATACGCTCAATGAAACGTGTGATGAAATCCAAAATGCAATAAAGAACAGATGATGTGATTATGTCTAGCTTTCCCTCCTTCCTTCCCCTGAGTGGAGGGCTTTGCAGAGCAGTGGATGACATCTTGGGACAATGTTTCCTATGGTTGCCCTGCAGAGCTGCATTTGCTCAATACAGTGGATGCAACATCAAGAACTGAGATCCCAAGTCACAATCATATATTCCAACTGAGAAAATCCCTCCTGCACCTGGAAAGAAGTTACAGATAGATTTACAGATGCTGGTGCTAGTGATGACTGCATGTCTGACACCTCATGTTTGAAAGACTGTAGCCTTTTTATATGACATGTAATTGATGTTTGTCCTTCTAATACGGTTCAGAGGTAATGAATAAAACATGTGTACAATATTATTTAATGAGTAATTTTTTCTGTACTCACTTTGGAGTCTTGTCATAGTAACTACATCATGTGTATTATAGGGTATCTGAATTTATATGAAGTTGGGATGAGAAAACTTAGAGTCTCAGAGGACACACTCATTCTTCAGATGTTTCTCTTATCTATTACATTTTATTTTTCTGATGAAACCTGGACATACATCACTCATGCTGGTCCTGAGATCCTCAAAGGGGAGACTGTTTCTTAGTACACAAGGAACCTACTCATTGTATCTGCTTCCCAGTAATATTAGGCTGGGTCTTCACTCCTAGCAGAGCTCAGCTTCAGGGTGAACTGGTTGTTAAATGTGTCCACTGCCACACTGATAGACTTTTCGGTCACAGCTGCACACTTTCTAAAGACCTTTCTCCTCTTTTCTCAGGGCATGCAGGCTCTTCTTGAAAGTGAACAGCTCAGAGGAGAATCTCCCTCCAGAGAGCCAGGTGTTTTGTTTGGTGACACATTGAATTTAACCAAGCCCATCTAGTAAAACTATTTAATGGACATAGTAGTTTGGGTCTCAAGCAGTCCCAAATGCCCTGGAAATAGCTGTGTACTGAGACTAACCTTGACCTGATAATCTTTCTTACCTACACCTCCTGGGTGCTGGGAGTTTAAGCTTTTACCAAAAGCCATACTGTCAGAGAAATCAAAGTTTTATATTATTTTGCTTTTTAATTATTTTGTGTTTGTGAGTGCATGCATGGTGCATGTGGAGACCAGAAAAGGCTTTTAGGTTCTGGATGCCATGGAAGTAAAGTTACAGATAGTTGTGAGCTGCTATGTGGGCAGTGAGAACTGAATCTGAGTCTATATATACTGGGTCAATAAATGAGTTTTATGAAAAGAAATTTAATAATACTTTTGGTCAACTTACAAGAATTAAACTTACGTGACAGAGTGTTATGATAAAAATATCTCTTACAATCTATGAAACTGGAAGTTCTGCTGACAACACAGCCAGAATTAAAAACACACATTCAGGCTACTTAAAACTGTGAGAGGAGTTTTGGTATGCTAAGATGTTGTTTATGTGGATTTTACTGATAAAATTCATATTATACTTTATTCAAAGCTACTCCCAAAAGAGTTTCAGTCTCATTTTGTCACTATGCATTATCACAGTTTTCCCTTCTTTACTGTTTTACTACAGAAGCATCATGTAAATGGAGGTGGTCACTGGACCTCAATCAGGATCACTTTATTTACAAAGGAGAAGGCAGAAAACTGGACACTCAGAACAATTATTTCTGTGTAAGCCTTGAGGCTAATCTTCTCTGTCATCTCAGTCCCAGGGCAGCTTTCTGCTCCCCCAGGGTTTCTGACACACTCAGGATGTGGGTTGTAACACTGTGTCTCTTGTACAGTAATAGACCGCAGAGTCCTCAGATGTCAGGCTGCTGAGATCCATGTAGGCTGTGCTGGAGGATATGTCTGCAGTCAGTTTGGCCTTGCCCTGGAACTTCTGATTGTAGCCAGTACCACCACTTCCAGGATTAATAGCTCCAATCCACTCCAGGCCCTGTCCAGGCCTCTCCTTCACCCAGTCCATTTCATAGTCAGTGAAGGTGTAGCCAGAAGCCTTGCAGGACAACTTCACTGAGGAACCAGGTTTCACCAGCTCAGGACCAGACTGCTGCAGCTGGACCTGGGAGTGGACACCTGTGGAGAAAAGACAGAGTGGACGTCATTGTCACCTCAGTCCCTGTTCCTTCTTCAGATTTGGAACTGGAAAGGCCCTTACCTGTAGTTACTGACAGGAGGAAGAGGATGATGCAGCTCCATCCCATGGTGAGGACCTGTGTGTTCAGTAACTGTGGAGAAGACACTGATCATATGTTGTTCTAGGGTGTGGACATCTCTGTATTTACCACCATAGACTCACATGATTTTCATATTCATGAGGCAGGGTACTTCTTAGGTAAAGACCTAGTCCAGCTGGATAAGAAAGAGGTAAAGGACCTTGGGTCAGGCAGAAGGATACTAAAGTCTAAGTCCTAATCCTATCTGAGGAAATGCATCCCATACTAATAACCCAAGCCCTGTGCAGACTTTGTGGGTGTAACATTAAGATCTAAGCGCTCAATTCACAACTACACTTCAGCCAGAGAGTTGCTCCTCTTGGTGACAAAATCGATTTACAGATAGTGGTTGTGATAAGGATTTCAAAACTCCTAATTATGAGAATTTGCAGTCTTCTTTCATATACATGTAATTAGTAAATGCTTTTCCAGCAGGTCCCATGGTAAAAATATTACAAAAAGACAAAAAGTGAAAATGTCTCAGAATGTTTGCACACAAATGTTGTTGCAGCATTATCTATAATTGATAAATTATATAAACAAAATACATGTCTTTCAACAAATGATTGCATCAAGAACACATGGAACATACACAGTGCAACAGAATTTATTCATCTCTAAAGTATAAGGAACTTACATTGCTTTTAGGGAAATGAATGCAATTGGTGATAATACTTTAAGTAAATTAAGACTGTCTTAGGAACAGATATTGTATAAAAGTCTCATTTATAGTCTTTGATATTGCATAAAAACAATTATGTATGCACATATGTAATGATGTAGAACTGAAAGTGTCTAATGGAGAAAAAGTGACAAAAGGGAACAGTAGGAGAAAGAAAAGGATAGGTTGAGATTATGGGATAAATATGTACAGTGTACATTATACACATGCATGGAATATTGTTATTGCAGAATGCTCTTGTTCATTTCTGCTCCTCAAAAACACAAGTTATTGAACATCTCACTTCTGGGTACATGATATCTCTCAATGAGTTAACGGTGAGAGAGGGCCCAGGCATGCTGAAAACAGTATGTGATAATGCCATTGTTCTTGGTTGCACAAAGTAACTACATGGTTAGACCTTACTTTGGGAAACAACTTGAAAACTGAATAGATGGTGAGATCCATAGGGTAAATGACTCCAAGGGAACAGTGTCTCCCAGACACAGTAGGGACGATGCACATAAGAATTCACGGAGTCTGTGACATCATGCACAGAGCCGGCACAGGTTAAAGTCTTGGTCTCAATGTTCTTTGTTTGTATACCATGTTTTCTGATCTTGCATTTTTATGATTATTTTCTTTTGTCTTGTGTATGTTTCTTGTGATGTAAAAAAATTACTCTCTTTATGCCTATTTGTTTTCTATATAGAGAAAAAAAGAGTGTGGAGTTGAGTGTGGGGGGATATAGGAAGGATCAGGAAGATATTTCTGGGGAAATCATAATCAGAATATATTGAATAAAATACATGTTTTTCAAAAATAAGCATAAATAGAGTTAAGAACAATAAAA
The DNA here is from genome assembly GCF_949786415.1 of Peromyscus eremicus. Classification (NCBI taxonomy): domain Eukaryota; kingdom Metazoa; phylum Chordata; class Mammalia; order Rodentia; family Cricetidae; genus Peromyscus; species Peromyscus eremicus. The sequence continues at coordinate 62,728,912 of NC_081430.1, forward strand.
TATAAATATCTGAAATATTTAATAAATATTTAATAATCTTTTCTGTATTTGAAGATGGAAACTTCACATACAAACAGCAGCAGCTGTAGTTCAACTAATAGGCTTTTAAAAAGGAGTCCACAGAGGCTACAGAGTCCACTCCACTCCTCACCTCATTCCTGTCCTGTGGATTATAGGACCCATTGTGCCCCCTGCTGGTCCTGAACTCCCCTGCAGGTAGATTTGTTTTGGCTTACACTGAGTTTCACTATCTCTCTTGAGGAGGAACATATTCCTGAAACTTCAGTGTTCACAGAGAAATGGTCTTGTTTTTCTGGAGTTAGTGACTAGATGTGTCAGAGATTGGTTTTTAAGTTGTGCTTGTATTATTATTAATGTCCTTTGAATACCAGAGTCTTCCCTGGATGCAGTTGGATCCAGCCACAGCAGTACCCACTGCTGCTGTGGGATGGTCTGTATGTCAAGTGTGTTGCTGATTGGTCAATAAATAAATCACTGATTGGCCAGTGGCCAGTCAGGAAGTATAGTTGGGACAAGGAGGAGAATAAAGCTAGGAAGTGAAGGCTAAGACAGAGACACTGCCAGCCGCCACCAGGACAAGCAGCATGTGAAGATGCCGGTAAGCCACAAGCCACGTGGCAAGGTATAGATTTATAGAAATGGATTAATTTAAGCTGTAAGAACAGTTAGCAAGAAGCCTGCCACGGCCATACAGTTTGTAACCAATATAAGTCTCTGTGTTTACTTGGTCGGATCTGAGCGGCTGTGGGACTGGCAGGTGATAGAGATTTGTCCTGACTGTGGGCCAGGCAGGAAAACTCTAGCTACAAGATGTGTCAGAGATTGGTTTTTAAGTTGTGTTTGTATTATTATTAATGTCCTTTGAATACCAGAGTCTTCCCTAGATGCAGTTGGATCCAGCCCCAGCAGTACCCACTGGTATCCCAGTAACTACAGAAGACAGAGTCATTTATAGCTACATCAGGCTACACCTGGGTCAGAGCACCAGAATCAGATGACCAAAATGTGTCCTGATCTCAGATGCAGCACATCACACATACACATAAGAATTCCTGAGACAGTGATAGCCAGAAATTAACAAAAAGAAGCAAAACCAGTGTGGTGCTCACAGATCAGTTAACAACTCCAGAAAAGACAAGTGAGAAGAAATAGAGGTCAAACAAATTTGGGCTGTGACTCAGTGTGAGTCATGACTGCATATTTGACTGTATTTAAAAGAAGGCAGATATCTCTTTGATAAGTAACTTTTGTGCATGGAGGGTAAGTGAACTTGGACATCTTTATCTCACCATACCTACCTTTCCAAGTCCAGGATCCTCCTGGACAAGGCAAGTATTAGTAAAGTTTTTCAGGAGCTAAATATTTTCACAGATGAAAGATGGATTTGTAATGTTTCCAGGAATGAGAGAAGCCAAAAATATTATGTAAGATTTTGTGTATGTTTCTTTTTAATATCTGAAGTACAGGTACAAAAATTAACACAAAAATACATGCTACAGAAAGTCAGGATAGATGCACATTTTGCTCTAATATACCTAAAATTGCAAGAGAGAAGCTGTTGGGACCTGGCTGAAGCTTGGTTTCTCTTCGCTCATTTGTCAGGATGGACATGATGTTCTGTGTACTGTCATTCCACAGAGCAACACCCTCTTCATTATAGAGGAACATTTATCCCTACAATTCAGGGAGCTGGATGAGCTTTGCTTGGATTTCAGATTCTGTTCTGACCTTGTTAACGGCTACCTTGTTTCATTTCTTACTCCACTGTGGTGGGTTACTGAAGGTCTATCATGAGTGGCAATGTGCAGGAGTGCTGGCCAGCTTAAGCAGAATAGATTCATATAGATATCCTCCTAAAATAATGCTGTGTATTATCAAAAGTCTTGGCTCTTAGGGATTTGGGAGAGATGATGTGACATTCTTCTATTAGGTTAAACTAATATAAGTATCACAATATGAGATGAGCTGGTGCAATGTCTATGAAACTGTGTAGGAGTTTCCGTGAATGCTAGTACAATTTGATGTCTAACATTCTCCTATCTTCACTTCCCTCTATGGATAATATACCCTACTCATATTGATGGGCCCTGCTTCACTGCTAATAATGCCTCAGTGTTCCTTCTGATATACATGTTTGCTCTGAAGACTCCTTAAAGTCCAGAGCACAGTTTGCACCATTCCTTAGCCCCACCACAAGAAGGACTGTGTCCAGAGCTTGGCCAAAATATCCTCACTCTCATTGCCTCACAGACTGATATATCATGGTTTCCTCAGTGGTCAGATATCTGAGACTCAGGAAGAACTATTTGATATGTCTCTGGTCATGTCTGAAGTGTCCATTCAGCATGGTACCTCTCGAGGAACTTACAAATGACTTCTTGATCCCATTTCTCTGGAACAATGGAATGCAAGAGCCTCTGAAATTAATAGTGAAGGAACAGCCAGACTGCACAAGTCAAGGAAAGAATCTGTGATGGTCAGTTGAACTTAGGCCTGTGTACCCTTTAGTTCAAATGCACAGGATACATGGTGACAAAATTAAATCAGTGACATCAGAAAGATTAAAAAAGTAAATACAAATCACCAGTTTGTAATTGTATGAGAAAGAGCTGTCATATTGATGAGCAGCCACAAAAATCTAATGGATTGATTTAAAAGCTTTGTAGTTCCAGGAAAACACTGCTGATTATAAGTACAGTGTTCATTGTCCAGAGACTATACTCAAGTAAGAAGATATTCTTTGTCTCTGGGAAGCATTCCAGTGGAACAAAACTAGATTCAGTCTAATACTCAGATTCAGTGGGTGAAGAAGTACCCAGACATTTCTCTAGTGAAGGTGAAATGTATTCAGAGATCGCAGAGACAAAGAATTCCTGAGAAGACTAGTGTCCTCATAGAGCGAGGATTTTAATGCAGGAGATAGGAACTGTGGTGTCATAAGAAGTCCCAATTGGTAATGACATGGCTCATTACTACTCACCAGTTTTGTCATATACTCTATAATTATCATCATCCTGAGGTCTCTTGCATACAGAATAAGATGTCAGAGCTCTTAAAAGTGAAATTCTACAGTAGATATCACAATATTTCTTGAGTGAAGTTCTTGCAACCTTGTTAACAGCAGCCCTTACCATGCCTGAAAAAAACTGTTCTTCCAAGTTGCTAAGCTTGAAATTAACCTACACAATAATAAATCCCCACTTTGCAATAGGAGGAAGATCAGAATGCACTTTGGCCACTCATTCATATTTTCTGCACTACTTTTAATTCAGCTTACAGTTTCATAGGTTCTAACTTAGAATTGGAGAAGAGGATTCACACTTGCCAAAAGGCATTCCTAAGATAATACCATCTGTCATTCCATACAATTCATATTCCTCAGAGAGGAACTCTGTGCTTTAGGAACATACAAAATTAGTCATTGATTGCAGTGGTATGTTTCAATGACTAAAATCCCAGAGATCCCAAATGCCAATTGTGTCTATGCCTCTTGTCCTTTAGACATTAACTGAAACCATAGTCTTTAGCAAAGCACCACTTACGACTATGACATGCATGTATCAGAAAGACTGTAGGAGATGGTCTTGTTTCACTGTGCGCCAGAGTTTTGTAACATGCTTGTAATTATCCGATAGAGTATTAGGCCTGGGGAAGACTATAAATGTGAAATCACTGATCAATGCTAAATCTCCAAATCAATACCTCAGATCTTATGAATATGAACTGGATTTATGAACATTTTTAATAGTAACTCAACAGCAATATTAGTCATCTCCTAGGAATCAGACATTGATTTACTATGTGAGCAAACATAAGTGTTCCAGGATACTGACCCAGTTATGGTGGACACATGTGCTCTATTACCATCAACAAGAAAATATATGGGGCAACATTGCTAATTTAAAACTTTCAGAGGCAAATCTAAATCTTGGATGCAGGGTGACTAGGGAAATTCTTTGTGCAATCAGAAAGGAGAATCCTCCTGTTGTTCCTTTCCTCAGTGCTTAAGTTTCCTTGATACTTTCCTCAATACTCAAATTCTGAGCAAGTCTTCATGTTACCCTTCCCTGTCCTCTCAGCCTCAAGGCAGCTTCCCACTCTTTCATAGCTCCTGACACACCTCAGATGTGGGCTGTGACACTGTCTCTTTCACAGTAATAGATGGCAGAGTCCTCGTATGTCAGGCTGATGATCTCCATGTAGGCTGTGTTGGATATTGTGTCTGATCCAGTTTGGCTCTGTACTCAAATGTCTGTCCATATTATCTTCTAGCACTTGGGAGTATCCCTCCTATCCATTCAAGCCCACATCCAATCTTCTGAGTCAACCAACTCATGTGAGACATTGGGATTCTACCTCAGTTAAGTCTTTTAGGACACCTTTTCTGAAGGTTGAGGACTGCTCTGTTCAGCCCCAGACTGCTGTGGCTGAACCTGGGAATGGACGCCTGTGGAGAGGATGCCACTGTCACTTTACCCCTCTCTCTTCTTCAGGCCTGAGACTAGGGATCCACTTACATATAGCTTCTGCCAACAGGTAGAGCATGATCCAGCTCCAATCCATGTTGAGAATCTGTGTGCTCAGGGACTATAGACAATTGGTTACTAATGTATTGTGGTGGGATGTGTGGACATCCCTGTATTTACAACCACACATTCTAATTTGCATATTGATGAGCGAGTATGAGCAAGTAGATGAAGACTTTATCTTGTTTGAGACAAAACAGAAAAAGGATTACTGTGTTAGGCAGCAGGATCATAAGGTCCGAGTTTTAAACCCATCTGAAACTATGCATTATTTGCTCCATCCTGGCAACTGTGTAGATAGAGCTTTTTTTTTTTTTTTTTTTTTTTTGGTTTTCCTGGAACTCACTTGGTAGCCCAGGCTGGCCTCGAACTCACAGAGATCTGCAGGTCTCTGCCTCCCGAGTGCTGGGATTAAAGGCGTGTGCCACCACTGACCGGCTATAGATAGAGCTTTTTCATCCCACTGAGAATCAAGTCAACACATCCAGGGTCATTAATGTGAATCGCACTTTAATGGTTCATGGGGCACTTGAACCTCTTTGGCTCCAGTCAAACATAAATATGATGCTGAGAAGGTGCTTGAGACCACCCTGCCCCCTTCAGACACTAACACAGAACACTCAAGACTGCGGTCCATCCCAAACCAATAATGAGGAGGAGTATGGACACCGCTGATATCAATTGAGTATTCCAGGCACACATTTCCCCAAATGATTTTCAGGGTCTGGAGGCCAAAATATCCTTAACCTTTACTGATAAGTAGTTCATGACCTAGTTTCCTAGATAGTGGCAACAGAAATCTAATTTGGCTCTTGGTAGGTTCACATATTCATTCTCTTTAACAAAGAAACTCTCAGTAACATGGAGAATCTCACATGTCAACTACTGCAAGGTCCTGCCCAAACTGTTGAACAGACCTGAATAGGGGAGTGAGGATTGAGAAAAAACAGAGACAGAAGAACAGACAGAGAAAGAAAAATAGAGTCAGAAGGGCTCTCAGCCAATACCATAGCAGCCCCAAGTTTATTTCTCATAGCCCTTCATATATCAAAGCAAGGGGAAGCAAAAGGATCTCCCCGTCTCAAGGACAATCTTGGGAAAAAAAGCATAAACACCTCCTTAAATCTCAAAACATCTGGTAACCATGTCTTTGGCCATACACCCTGCTATCCACCCTTGAAGAGCAAAACATCTAGTAGTCAGGCCTTTGGCTAATCATCCTGTTATTCTGCCTTGAAGAGCAGTAACAAGACTGACCTCTCTGACCTTAAGTCAATAAGAAATCAAGCCACAAGCTGGAGTCATTGTGGGCTCCCATAAACTACACCATGGTCTGTGAATGTAATGATGCTGGCAATGAAGACCACAGAGGCTGTTGGAATAACCTCAGTGCACAACTTTCCTATCAGGCTTCAGATGTCATTTATTTCTTAGGGACTGGTTAATCTACAGTGCCCCCTGCTGGTCGTGAAAAATGGCTTCAATAAGTTTATCAATGGTCTGACAAACAGTCCTCTCACTATGGTGCTTATTTCTTTCCTTCACAATCTACCTGGTGACCTTGAGTAGATATTTCAAGCATGAGTGATGAGCTGTGCTGCAGTTGTTTGCAATGTCTCCATAAACATCAGGATTTCCCTAGGGGTGTTGGATCCAGCTACAGCAGTGACAGCTGATGATTATATGAGTTAAAAGACATCACAGGTGATGGTCAGGATCTACGAGTGCTCTACAAGGTAATTTCCCAACTGCTGCAGCTGTAATCAAGGTAGAACACTCACAGCATTGGCAAGAGGGGAATCACAATATGAAACATACAGATCAGTTCACACATCAATAAAATATTTTCATGTTTGGAAAGGAACAACATTTAAGAAATTTTGGACTGATTCAAATGGTTTTCTAATTCAGCATTTGTGTTGTTAATGGATTGTATGTTTGTATGCAAACTATGAGTTGGTCACTTTGCCATGGAACTTTCTGGATGGAAGATGCTAGCTGTGTCCTCAGGCAACCCTTCTTTCTCTGGATTTAACATCTCCAAGCTCAGACTGCTCTTATTAGGGGAGGTCACGGCTGCTAAATATTTTCAGAGATTTGAATGTATTGGCCGTAGGCTTAGTGAATGACCATTGTGGAGAAAAGTAACACCAAGGAGTTAGTGGAGCCAATACTACTCTACATATGACTCAAGTGCTTGTCCACGTGCATGAACACATATGACTTCAAGGCACGCATGTTAACACTAAATATATGCTACATATCAGGTTGTAGATGCATTTGTTTGGATGTAATCAGCATGATCATGAGTCATGCATTTCATTTCATTGAATTTGGTAATGAGTTGAAAGTTTCAAGTATGTCATGGTACTTTATTCATGCTTCTTCAAGGCAAGTGTTCCAACTGACATAGGGCATGATTTCCTGGGCTTGTATGTGGTTAACTGAGAGGAATAAACTCTGGGTAGACTCAGGAAACACCCTTGCTGGCCGCTATCTACACTTGTTCCCCAGAAACTGCAAAACTGATTTATTTAGTTATCTTCATTTTTGCTCTCTCATCAATAAGTATTATCAATGCTATTAATTATATGAATTTGACGTAATTTGTAAATCATAATAAAGAGTAGCTGATTGTGAACCCCTATGTCTTGATGGAACATGACCTCCATCTGATTAAGCTCATTCCCATGTAGCAGTTACTAGTACAGTGTTTCAGAACTACCTTGTAGAAAAGAAAAGCCACCCTATCAATTCTGTGTTATTGTGATACATCAGGGAGGCCATAAGTTGGATTTCTGTGTAGGATGTAAGCTTTAGCTCTCTTGGAGAAATCCAACCTCTTCCTACAGAAGCCACACTGTGAAACTTGAATTGGTCCAGACAGTCCATATCCAACAACAACCCAGAAATAATACCACTCTTATTCTTGCTGTTGATAGTTTCACATATTCACAGAGAGGGGAATCCCTCTTTTTTTTCTATCCTTACTTTGTGGTTCATATTTGAAGTCCCTGATGCTGTTGACATCTTGTACAGTGCACAGAGGACATCTGGAGGACATTGGACATCAGAAGATAAGAAATTTCTCTCCACAATACCTGGTAAGGAGACCCTTCCTGAATGTCATGTGACCTTATATAAAAAGCCCAGAGGGTAAGGAAGGGTAATGAAGAATCATAAGAATAAAATCCAGAAGGAAAACAAATGTACCAGCAGTAAAATAAACACACCCAGTCAGCTCTCAGCCTGAGGTTCTCCCATATGAGAAGAGCCAGGACAAATTGGAAACAAATTGAGTTTTGTCACTGGGTCTTATTTACCCAACTTTCAGATTTGATCTGATTCAAAGGTGTGTTTAAACCACAGAATCCCACTGTGTGATGGAAATTTTCAATATGTAACCATTCTGTCAATTGCAGAGTCATTTCTGCTCCTGAAAGTGTCATGATGCCTATGTGGAACCTGAACATGTGTTTTCCTAATTAAACACAAAACCAAATGAAACAAAAACAAACACAAACACACACAAACACACACACACACACACACACACACACACACACACACACACACCAGTATTCATAGAGAGAAAAGAATGGACTCAGACTTGTCAAAGTTATAACAGAGCAAAAGATCAAGAGAGGTCCTTACTGGTCTTAGAACAGAGAATATGCATGTTTGTGTGTGTCCTGTGCCACACAGTGATGTCTCATCACTGTGTCTTACTGTAATGAAAGCTGTCTCCTGTGCAGTCAAAGATATAAATCTCAGGGATAACTGGTCCTTAGCTGTATTTCTGGAATGGAGATTAGGCTGAACAAGGATGACTTTTGTTTTCCGACTCCACAATAACCTCATTTCCTAACAGTGTATCCCATTTTCCAAAATTTGGAAAATCCAGGGCCAGTAAGTATTATCTTGTAATAGAATAGTTAGAGATAGCTCAGATGCAGACAGACCCTATGATGGATTTACAAGGCCAGGTCCACATACCTGTAGCCTTTGAAAGCATCACACTTGAAACTTTTCAAGAACCAATTGGGGGGCAGATAGAAACTCTGAACTTGGGAAGCTGAAAAAGAATGAAAAGCAGACTCTGTAGTATTACTGTCTTAGTTAGAGTTTCTATCTTCAGACAGAAATGGTACTAGAGAAGGTGCTGAGAGTTCTAAATCTTGATCCAGGCAACAGGAAGTAAACTGTGACACTGAGCATAACTGAGCATATTTTGAACATAGAAGACTTCAGACTCTTCCCCCACAGTGACACACTTTATCCAAGAGGGCCAAAAAACTTACAACAAGGCCACACCTCCTAATAGTGCCACTTCGTTTGGGAACCGTTTTCTTTCAAACCACCTCAATAATCATCTAGACCAATCCTTTCCTTCTCCAGGTGCCTCAACCCTGTGTGAGCAGAGACTTGTGCACGACCCTCCACTAAGGATGCAAATTTTCCCATGGAGATTAGAAGAATGTTTGAGCTTTGAGACTTCTGTATTTACAAGTGGAGATTCTAGAGCTTAGGTTCCCCATGTATGTCTTCCATGTATGGTGATATTTTATTTGTGCTGAAATGTGATTTTATTTATATGTTAATAAATAAAGTTGCCTGGGGGTCAGAGCTAATAGCAAGCCATAGCAGATGCAGGTGGTGGGGGCACAAGACTTTAATCCAATCACATGGCAGGCAGAGTCTGTGTTTTCAAGGTCTTAGCCAGCTTGGAGACACAGGCCTTTAATCTCAATACCAACCATAGAGACCTGGAGGTCTGTATAGACAGGTACTGATGAGGAGGTCACATGGTTGGGTTTACAACCAATGAGAAGGCAGAATAGAAAGTCAATAAAAAGACAGACACACAGGAAGTAGGTTTCTTTTTAAGGGGAAGGACAGCAGTGGCAGCGAGGGAAAGAAGGCGGTCTTGGTCTCAGCTCTTAGCTACTGCTCTGAACTCTAGGGCTTTTAACTCTGCATTTGGCTATATTTTCATATTTAATAAAACCATTTAGAATTACATCTACATCCATGAGGTCTGCTAGGAATTTCCTCTTAACATAACTTATCTCACAGAGAGTATAAGTCTGTTATGGGATATCATTTGCCCTATGATAAATAAAATACCTTCTTTAATAAGAGAAGGTGCTGTATCAGTGTAGGTCCATGATGTTCTGGAAATACTTTAAAGTGTAGGTCAGAGTACTGAGACTGGGAAGGCAGTAAATACGAGACTAGAGAATACTGCATAATGCATAATTTCAGAACTATTGACAATTAACATGTACATACATTGTGTCAATCAATGAGTTCTGTGAAAAATGGTTTAATAGAACATTTAACCAGCTTACAGAAATTATACTGTTGTGGCAATAAATTATGATAAAAATATCTCTTATATTCTAAGAGACTGATATTTTTGCTAGATCACACAGCCAGAGTGAACAATACACTTTGAAGTCCTTCAGACTGTGATCAACTGTGTACTCGGGCTGTTTAACCTGCCTTTAAGAGAATATTGTAACACCCAACCTTACCTGCCTAGGATTTCCTATATAATCAGCTTTTACATAAAGTGATAAGTATAGCTCTAACCTGTATTTGTGTGCTCTTCCACGTTCCTAACTGAAGACTAATGCATTAGTGTATGTATATGTTTTATGATAACCTTTTGCTGAAAACAGAAAATGTACATTTAAATAAATTTTATAAAATGTGTATCCAGGATTTCATAAAACAATATGCAGATGTTATTTGACAAAAAAGGAAGTGTGTACTACTTATTTGAGTCAGCTGGAAAAAGTTATTAATCCATAGTAAAATTCTCTTAAATGTTTCTCTCAAATATCCCTTATTCTTTTCCCTTGAGATGCTTTCTGTGATGTTCAACAAATACAGAACAAAGGTCTTTGTTAAGGAAACAGAGAGAGAGGGCTACAGAGGAGGGAGAGGGAGAGGAGGAGAAAGAGAGAGACAGAGACACAGACTCACAGAGAGACAGAGATCCAAGGAGACAGACAGAGAGAGAGAGAGAGAGAGAGAGAGAGAGAGAGAGAGAGAGAGAGAGAGAGGCAGAAGAAAAGATGAAGAAAGATACAGAGATTCAGATCCTACAACAGACGATAACACAGGAAGAGTCACGAAGGGGATTTAAATCTGGGCTTGCTCTTATTTAAATGATATCAATGAGAATTGATTGATTTCTTTCCCTAATGTGATATGGAAACAGTATTGATGAATCTGAGTTTATTATTAATGTGTTCCAACCAACTACAACTTACGTAAATGAATTGGAGTTGAAGCACATAATTGAGATAAACTCATTAACTATTGAATGTTACTAAGAAACATTCATGGTGTCACAGCCATGAGACTCATACAAAATATTGAGGAAAAAATGATGATAAGTTGTGCTGTTCTATTGGACCAGTTGTACTGAAACATTTAATCCTGTGGAACCAGCTTAGGCTAGCACTAGAGTCTCACCAAAGAAAAAGGAAGTCCCAGAATAAACTTGTCTTCCTACTAAATTATTTGCATCTTCTCTTCATACTTCTCTTATGTATGTTAATATATGAATTGATCCATACTCACAGAAGACCTTAAAGAAGTTTTTCAGGCTGGACCATTACAGACAATATTTCTAGTACTTAGAGAAGTATGACAAGTCCTACCCATGACCCCCCTACTATCATTCTCCACATAGGAAAGATCTCAAAAATAAGGTTGTAGAAAATTCCCTACAAGAATAATAGATGTTATGGCAAATATCTATGAAATAATAACCTTAGCCTGACAAGCTCTTATGAAAACAATTCCCACCACACCTTAGTTTAGTCTGTGGCTTGAGTATTGGATTAACAAATGCCTGTCCACTGCTACTCATAACCAAAGGCAGGGACCTGTATAAACATTACTTGTCATCAAATTATCAGACAAGGAAACTTCCAAACAGTAGCACAACAGCTTGCCAGCCCTCAAGTGGATAACAGCCAAAGAAGCCAAGCTGCTATCAGGGCTTGGAATAAAGTTCCTGATATTAACACTCCCACAGGCATATTTTCCAACATACATAGAAATCTACAGAGCCCTTTGTGACTTATTCCTTCATCTGCAACAAGCTACAGAGCAGCAGAAAGATAATAAAGAAGTAGTGTCCACCTTATCTCTTTCATCTACTTATTAAAATTAAAATTTTAAGTGTAAAAAGCTTCATTCTATAGCTGCCAATACCTCTCAAACTATTGCTGATTTGATAAAAGCATGTCAAAATGATGGCACAGAGGAGCATTAGGCTCAGATTCTGGCTGTGTCCTTGTGGTCTTTTATGTGTTTCAAATGTGGAGGGAAAAGGCCATTTATAGAAATAATATAAACTAAAACTTGCTAATCATCCTCAGTAGAGTAAACATCCCTCTAAAACACCTGCAAAATGTAATGCATTTTCACTGGTCCAGTCTGTGTGGATAGTGGTGACAAAGAGAATCCAATTTCAGGAAATGGTAATGAGCACCCAGGGCTGCTGATGACAGGATCAGGTCTCTACATTCCCAGCTTGGAATCCCACCACTCTGGCCTAAGTGCTGTCTGAGCAGGAGCCCAGCTTGTTGCCAAAGTAGCAGACTCCACACCCTGGGGATTCCACAACATGACACTCAGCTCCATCCCTAATTCTAAAACAATAAGTGATTTGATTACTCCTGCCAAAAGCAACTCATGATCATATGTATCAATAACTAAAGGCTTTAAATTAGATTTCATAGAAAAGGTTAAAGCAACTACCCCAAAACTATGAACACCCCTTCCAACAAAATGCCTGTGCTTGTATTGAGAAAACAAATTGGACTGTGAAAGGGGCTTTGTGCACATGCTGTTGATTTGTCTTTTACTGGCCTGATTCTTATTATAGTGTATTATCAGCTACTCCAACAACAGTTCCAGTCCCTTAGTATTAAGATGTATTTATATCATAATGTATTGCTACAGTTTGTATTATTTTAATTTCCTTTTTTTCATTTTTCTTTATTAAGAAATTTTCTACTCACTCCACATACTATCCACAGATCCCACCTCTTCCCTCCTCCCACCCACCAGCCCTCTCTCCCAAGCCACCCCATATCCGCACATCTCCCAAATCAAGGTCTCCCATGGGGAGTCAGTAGAGCCTGGCACACTGAGCCTAGGCAGGTCCAAGGCCCTTCCCACTACACCAAGGCTGTGCAAGGGTCACATCACAGGCACCAGATTCCGGAAGCCTGCCCATGCACCAGGGACGGATCCTGATCCCCTTGCCTGGGTGCCCCCCAAACAGTTCCAACCAAACAACTGTCTTCTGTATCCAGAGGGCCTAATCCAGTCCCATGGGGGCTCCACAGCCACCAGTCCATGGTTCATGGGCTTCCACTAGTGTGGCCGGTCATCTCTGCATGTCTTCCCTCCAGGACCCTATTGGACTAAGAGGTGAGTCTTTATCCTCACATCCGTACACCCCAGCCCCTAGGCTTTGGGCCCAGGGGCACAACCCTACACCTCAACACCACCACCCATTGCAGTCCGCGTTTCAGGCCAGTTGGCAGGCAGACCTCCTGCAGACAAGTCAGACTACCACTGTTGCCCGTCAGACCCTGTAACCCAAGCAACACCGCCCCCAAATCCCACCCACCCTCTGAGACTATTTTAATTTCTTGAAAAGGAATCATGTCAATGGAGGTGGTCATTGGTAAACAGCTGGTGGAGGTGAGGTGCACTGTAAGGGCCTCCTGAGTCAGCATCACCTTATGCCCAGCAGCCCCTTTGAAAAGTTGGCAAAGACCTGTGAGACTGTGAAATGACAGACCAGAATGATTATTTTTGAGCAAGTTTCCAGAATAACCATCTCTGTCATCTTAGTCGCAGGGCAGCTTCCTGCTCCTCCACGGTTTCTAACACACTCAGGATGTGGTTGCAACACTGTGTCTCTTGCACAGTAATAGACCGCAGAGTCCTCAGAGGTCAGGCTGCTGAGCTCCATGTAGGCTGTGTTGGAGGATTTGTCTGCAGTCAGTTTGGCCTTGCCCTTGAACTTTTGATTGTAGTCAGTACTACCAAGTATAGGAAGAATCGATCCAATCCACTCCAGGCCCTGTCCAGGCCTCTGCTTCACCCAGTTTATATACATGTTAATAATGTTGAAGCCAGAAGCCTTGCAGGACAACTTCACTGAGGACCCAGGCCTCACCAACTCAGGACCAGACTGCTGCAGCTGGACCTGGGCATGGACACCTGTGGAAAAAAAGGCAGAGTGGATGTCATTGTCACCTCAGTCCCTGTTCCCTCTTCAGGTTTGGAACTGGAAAACCCCTTACCTGTAGTTACTGACAGGAGGAAGAGGATGATCCAGCTCCATGCCATGCTGAGGATCTGTTTGCTCAGTGAATGTGGAGAGGACACTGATCATATGTTGTTCTGGGGGTGGACATCTCTGTATTTACAACCACAGACTCAAGTAATTTGCATATTCATGAGCAGAGAACTTCTTAGATAAGTACCTAGTCCAGCTGGAGAACAAAGTGGTATAGGATACTTAGGTCAGGCAGCAGGATGTTGAGTGCTAATTCCTAATCCTCTCTGAGGAAATACATAACATGCTCCTTCCTTTAGACCTGTAGAGATGCTGAGAATGTAACATCAGGACCTGAGCTCTCAATAGATTTCAGGCCTGAGAAAGTTGCTCCACTTTGTGAAAATGTTGTCAGATTGATGTACAGATGGTGGTTGTGATGATGATGATAATGACAATGATGATGATACTGATGGGAAATTTAAAACCTGTCAAGTTATGAGAATTTACAACCTCCATCCAGATGTATGCAATTAGTATTGGCCTTTCCAATAGATTATACACTAAGAAACTCAACCAAATGTCCAAAACTAAATATACTTCAGAAATATTTGCGCAACAATGATTATTGTAACGTCACAATAACTAAATTATGGAAATAAGCTATGTGTCTGTCAACAGACGATTTCATCAAGAAGACATGTTTATATAAACAAAACAACAGAAGTTTTTCATCAGCAAGGAATTTGGAAATTACCTCAGTTATAGAAAAATGAATGCAGCTAGAGATAAACATATTAGCTCAGACCATCTCAGAAACAAAGACTTTAAATGATTAGTAGTTCTTAGATATTCCATACTTACAGACAACTAAGAATACAAATACATGATGAAGTACAAGTGAAATTGTCTAGTAGAATAAAGGTAAAGAAGGAGGGGAAGGAAAATGAAGGGTAGAGATTATGGGGAAATACACACTGTACAAAATACACGTGTATGAAAATTCTAAACATTAAAATTGTTATTTTATATTTAATAATTTGTATTCCTTGAAATTTTTATCCATGTATAAAAGATAGTATGATCATATGCACACCAACTATGCTCCACATGTTTCTCTTGAGACCTTCCAATAAGTCTCTCTCCCAAATTCCTGACCTCTTTTGCTTCATTAACTAATAACACAGTGAGTCCAATCAGTGCTATCTATTGACACATAGGTGGGGTCATTCACTAGTACATAGGGAAACTCCAGTAATTTTCCAAAGAAAATTTATTATATTTTCCTCATCCATCATCAAATGCCAATAGTTCCTCGGTTTGGTGTGGGTCCTAGGAGTTTCTCTCCATCCATGTTATAGTTTTTAAAAATTGTTATACTATCTTTAGTGGTGAGAACAGGGCAGGAGAGGACATGGGAAAGATCTGGGAGTCCCTGCCACACCAATCTCATCTCTACTGGGGATTCTTGGCTTCATTGTGATCCCTGCTGGTCTGAGCTCCACTGTAGGTTGGTTTGTCATGGCTTACACTGAAGTTGCATTGTCTTTTTTTTTAATTCATTTTACATACCAACCACAGATGCCTCCTCACCCCTTCTCCCACTCTTCCTGACCTTCTCCCTGGACCCACTCCTCACCCCCTCCTCCAAAAGAATAAGTACTTCCATGGGGGACATCAAAGCCTCAAACATTAAATTGATACAGGACCAAGCCCCTCTCTGCTTTTTTGGGAAGAACAAGGGGTAGATAATAGATAATGGGCTCCAGAAAGCCAGCTCATGCACCAGGGATAGATCCTGAACACACTGCCAGGGGCCTCTCAAACAGACCCAGCTACACAACTGTCTCCCATATGCAGAGGGTCTAGTTTGATCCCAAGCAGGTTACACAGCTGTCAGCCTAAAGTTCTTGAGTTCCTTTGACTTGGTTCAGTTGTCTCTGTAGATCTCCCCATCATGATCTTGACACACACCCCTCCTTGATCATATAATCCCTCTTCCCTCTCTTCGACTGGACTCCTGGAGCTTGGCTGTGGATCTCTGCATTTGCTTCCATAAGTTGCTGGATGAAGGCTCTATGATGACTATATTCACCAGTCTGATTACCAAGGCAGGCCAGCTCAGGCACCCTCAATGTTATTACTAGTAGTCTATTCTGGTGTGCGACATTCTTATGGGTCCCTGGGAATTTCCCTAGCACCAGGTTTCTCCCTTATGCCATAATGTCTCCCTCTATCAAGATATCTCTTTCATTGCTCTCCCACTCCACACCTCCCAGAGCTTGACCATCCCACTCCCTCATGTTCTTATCTTCCAACTCCTACATTCTCTTGCCCCCCCACTTATCCCCAGTTTACTCATCAGAATCTCCTCTGTTTCCCCTTCCCAAGTTGATCCATGCATCCTTCTTAGGGTCCTCTTTGTTTCCTAGCTTCTCTGGAGCTGTGGGTTGTAGTATGATTATGTGGAGAAAGAAATCAGAGACACATCACCCTTTACAATAGCTACAAATAATATAAAATACCTTGGGGTAACTCTAACCAAACAAGTGAAGGTGTGTGGGTTAATGTCAGGGTCTTCAATTCGATTCCATTGGTCCACATGTTGGTTTTTATGCCAGTACTAAATTGTCTTTATTACTATAGCTCTATAGTAAAGCTTGATGTCAGGGGTGGTGATGCCTCCAAAGGTGGAATTGTTGTACAGGATTCTTTTAGCTATCCTGGGTTTTTTTGTTTTTCCAAATAAACATCTTCAGTATGTGGTAGGATACAAGATTAACTCAAAAAAATCAGTAGCCCTCCTATATGCAAATGATAAATGAGCTGAGAAAAAAATCAGAGAAACCTCACCCTTTACAACAGCCACAAATAATATAAAATACCTCAGGGTAACTCTAAGCAAGTGAAAGACCTGTATGACGATAACTTTAAGTCTCCAAAGAAAGAAATTGAAGAAGATGTCAGAAAATGGAAAGATCTCCCATGCTCATGATAGGAAGGATTAACATAGTAAAAATGGCAATCTTACCAAAAGCAATCTACAGATTCATTGCAATCCACATCAAAATCCCAACACAATTCTTCACAGACCAGGAAAGAACAATACTCAACTTCGTTTGGTTTTGTGTTTTTAAAGTGAAACAGTTATATTTGGGGAAAGCTCAAAATCCCAAAGGAAGCAAAGCCTTAGCCACCCTCTGCACCTGCTCCTGGGCTGAGCCTGAATTCCGTGTGCTGTGCGCCCCCTGCTGGAGATGAGCTCCAGTGCTCTTCCTGAGCACACTGCAGGGAGTATTATGTACCTGACACTGAGCTCCCTCAATGTGTTCATCACAGTAATACGGGGCTGTCTCTCTACTAACACAGAAGTCAGCCTTGAGGACAACTCTTCCTTAGATGTGTTTCTGGAGGTGGAGGTGAAGCTGAAGAAGAATGATCTGTTTTCTGTGACTTCATAATTACCTTTTTCTCCCAGTAGTACAGACTCTTTTCTAGGGCAAACCCAACACCAGTATGTATCAGAATGTGATGGAACAACCAGGGGCAGTGAAGGTAAGAGCCACATCTCTGCGGTCTTCACCAGACCAAGTGTTGACATCTGAAGTAGTACTTAGAGACAAGAATTGGCCCCTGTCAGTTACCAACAGTGACAAGGTCTCTAGGTTCCCTAGCAATTCCTCAGGGTCTAATCATGGTGACAATGGCAGAATCATTTCTGATACTTTAAATGACAATCTGCTTTGGTTAAAAAAATCAACATGTATTCTCATGAACAAAGCATAAACAGAACAGGTTTATATTTGGACATGTCAATGTTTAGTTGTTTTTTTTTTTAACAGATACGTGAGTGAACCATGAGTGACAGACAGTGATACTGAGAACCTGTCACCAGATTCATCAATTGACCCAACAGTCTTATCTTCTAACCACACCACTGCCATCCCCAGAGACTTTAAGTCTATGTGAGTAGACTGCTATGATCATCCATGTGCTGAGACTACAATTTCCCCTGGAGATTAACAGTGTACTTACATGTTGGGAGCCCTGTAATTACAAGTGGGAATGGACAGAACCCAGTTTCTCTTGATGATTTATGAAGTCTTCTGACATCATTTCTCTTGGGCTTATATAGGATATTTCAAATAGCATTTTTAATTCAGCAAATGTTGTAACATATTAACACACATTGTAAGGCATTCCTATTAAGATGCCATCCATATTAGTCCCACAACATCATATTTGTTGTTGGAGGGACTATCTTCTAGAGGAACTTGAGTAATCATTGTTCAGTAAAGAGATATCTCACTGATGTTAATCTATGGAGATTCCCTAGTGCCAAACTCCATCCTGGTTATGGTTCAGCAATTTATCCAAGCCAAGTGCTCTAAAGCAACAGGCTGAACCCCATGGAGCCCATGGACTGTGGGAGGTGATGCTGTGTCAGTGAAGGTCTGTGCTCTGTGACAGGTTTGTACTACAGACAGGGTAACAGGAGTGGGAAGGCTGAGAATATGGAATCAAGGATTAATGGTAAAATTCAAAACTCTCTTCTCAGTTCTGCCATGAACATGAACTGGAACTTTAAATAAATTCTGTGAAATGAAAATAACAGAGGAAATCATCTTCACCACAATAATTCTATTTAATTTTTAAAAAGTTTTTATCTGTTTACATTTTGTTGTCTTATTGAAATACATTGTTTTGTACAATATATTCTGATTATAGGTTCCCCTTCCCCTACTTCTCCCTAGTTCCTCCCCACCTCCCCTCAAATCCAGAGCCACACCCTTTCTGTCTCTCATTAGTAAATAATGTCGTTTAAGGGTTAATGATTAACGAACACAAGATAAATAAAAAAGAAACAAATTGGAATAGGGCAAAACAAACAAACCACAAAAAAAGAACTAAAGAAAAACAGATGCAGAGACACACATTCACACACTCAGGAATCTCATGAAAACGCAAAAGTAGAAGCCATAAAATACACACAAAGAACCTGTATGAAAAACAAACAAACAAAACAGTGCCCTGATTTTATATTACAAGACAAAGAATCACTGAAGATGCCCATGAGTTGATTTTGTGTTGGCCATCTATTGCTGTCCATGAGGCCATCCTTGAGAGTGTTCTGTTTCTCCAGTGAGACTGCCTTGGAAATAACTAATCTTTCATTTGCAAGTGACTATCAGAATTTCTACGTGATCACAAACTTTTTCTCCAAAATATTGACCCAGTATTGGTAGAAGCATATGCTCACATTATCACCAACATGGGAACATTCGAGTCTTTTTGTCAATTTAAAACTGCTCACTCATTGAGTCTTGGAGAAAGATTGACTAAGAAACTTCTGAATGTAGTAGAATGAGTTTATAACCAAAAGAGCAGATCCGAAGCTGAGAATCCACAGTATAAGCACACAGGAAAGACACTGGCCAGACCACACAGTGAGCCATCCTTTAGCTCCTGATCAGGGGCTGGGATCTGAGTTTAGTGCACAGTGGACAGAAATGGAATTATCTAAATGAACAGAAAAACAGAAGATACAATGATGAAATGCAGTAATAGAAAGAATTTGACTAAAATTTCAATTCTATCTCTTCTTAGCCTTATATGTACAGTCCTCAAGAAGAGGAGAGTAGATTGAACAACTCAGAGTGCTTATCTGTGACTGAGCCTGGCCCCCTTCCACTTGGTTCCCTCTGAATTTCTAACACTAGTCCAGTGGAGGATCTGACCAAACCTCAGTATGAGGGAAAAAAGTCTATCTGAGTTTCCTGAGCTTCCCCAACAGATGATCCTGGTGACCCCAGAGAATCAACCTTTCCCTCATAGGTGCTTTCTTTCTGTGTGTTGTTCAGGTGAGACAAGGAGATGTATTTGTTTTAAGAAAGTCAAATAAAACAGAACTTTCTTATTTTTAGAGACATGATCAATTTCTACAGTCTATAATTGTAGAGTATCATCAGAAGAACGTCAGATGGAGAGGGTGTCCAGATAACAAAGAAAAATATCAATTATGTCTACATCTGGGCTTTATGTGTTCTGAGTGCCCCCTCCTGGTCATGGGTACTTGGAAAGAAAGTTTTTGTCTGGGCTCATAATGAAGACACAACATTGTGTCAATTGAACAGTAATATGTGGCTGTGTCCTCAGTTTTAAGACTGTTCATTTGTAGGTAGGCCATGCTTTGGGAATCATCTCTGGAGATGGCGAATCTGTCTTTCACTGAATCAGCATAATAGGTTGCATAATTGTAACTTTTAATGCCTATGCTAGCAACCCATTCAAGACGCTTCCCAGGAGCCTGGCGGACCCAGAACATGGCATAGTCACTGAAGGTGAATCCAGAGGCTGCACAGGAGAGTTTCAATGACCCCTTAGGCTGCACCAGTCCTCCACCAGACTCAACCAGCTGCACCTCACAATGGATACCTGCAAACAGAGAGGATCCTGATCAAGAAACTGTCACACATGTCTACTGTCTCTCTCATTCATGTCTAACATACACTCAGTGTCCCTTATTATCTACCTTTTAAAAGAACAACAAAGAAAACCCAGTGCAGCCCCAACCCCATGTTGAAAGTTCTGTTTTCAGTGCTGATCACTGAATGGGAAGACAGGGCTAGAGTCCTCTGCCTGAACTGCAGGGTCAGGGCAGGGCTGCTTTTCATGGCAGAGGAAGGCCATATTTGCATATCTTCCTGCATATCTTATGCACTGGTGTGGGAGCCTTTGGGGCAGCAGTTAATGATGCAAATGTCTGAGAGAAAATGAAGTAGCAAAGTGAACATGGCTTCATTAAAATGTCATTCATTTTGTATTTGTAATAAAACTTCAACAGCTTTAATATATTTTTATTGTGCTCTTGTTCCATACTCACTCTTTATTTTCTATCTTACCAGATATTATACAATAAATTCATCAGAAGTTTTGAATCAAACAATACCATTTTATAATTTTAGCAGAATTAATATAAAGTTCAATGAATAGTGAATGTATACTATAAATTACCATAACAAAACTCAACTGAGGACATAGCACAGTGGGAGAGTGTAACACTCACAAGGTCCCAAGATTTATCCTCATTATTGAAAAGATAAAATATATATTAAATAAGCATTGATACTCACAGAGATTATTCTTTGAGACATAATAAAAACACATAGCAAACTTTTGTTCACGTATATATAGTATGCTTGTGTTTCTGTGTGTTTGTTAACATCCCTGGCAATCGTGCCATTATTACTTTAATCTCCACACACTAAGTATATGTTCCTTGTCTGTGGTTACCTCAGGAAGGAGAGGAGTCTGTTGCCTGGTCTGTAGTGTCATGGTTGTATGTCATCTCATCTCTCCAATTCAACTGAGAATATGGGACTTTCATCGTGGTTGTTGTAGGATCAGTCTCAAAAGGAAGAACCTTGGAATATCCACTCCTGTGTTAGAAAGGAGAACTGGGTCCTTATTGTCCAATGGAGTAATTAATTCTACTATTAGAGAAACTGAGGTTGTTATGGCTAAGAGGGTTTGTGGACTGTGGCATTATTGTTTCTGTTGCATTCCCAGGAAAAGAGACCTGATTAAAGCCACTAACTGCAGTGACACAACGATCTGAAGTCATTTCTGCTTTGGTCCTTAAATGATCAAATCATTTCTCTTATGGGCTTCATATATTTAACAGGATTATATGTGGGCAAGTGAGAGGAGGAAACTCTGGATCACTGCAGTAATCTCCCTTGCTGTCCTTGTTGTCACCTGTCCCTTGGAGACCTGAATGGCTCAGGTGCCAGCATCACCCAGTGACCTGCATTCCTCTTGCATCAGGTTGATCATGTCTGGATTTGCTCCTGAACCACAGTCTAGATGATGTGTAGGACTCACCCAGGTCTACAGTGTGGATATGGACTTCTGCTGCATGGCTTCTCTTGAGCTCTGTGCTACTTTGCACATGTACATGTTACCATCTCAGTGACTTTCTTCTCACAAGACTAGCTGGAAAATACTCTAGGAATAATTCTGATAGGTGTGTAACAGACTGGAAGGAAGGCATGTGCACATAAAGATGAACACAGATGTTGAGATTGGCCTCATCATATCTTTTAGGAATTGAAAGCATTTAAATATATCAATTTAATAATCCCAGGAATGACTGCATAAAACAAAATGATCAATTTCATTTCAGCTAGCATAGAAGTGGTAAGAGCAAAGCATCAGGGAAATTTTCAGTTGATGTTTCCTCAGCATTATTTCAGTGATGCTGAAGTTTTCCTATGTTTACCCAGCACCAAGGTCCCACAGCCACTTATACAATTCCTGTATCCTGCCTGGTCCTGTAACCACTCAGACCCAAGTAAACACACAGAGGCTTATATTAATTAAAACTGTTTGGCCATTAACTCAAGCCTATCATTGACTAGCTCCTACACTTAAACACAGCCCATTTCTGTTAATCTATAAATGGCCATGTTTTCCATGGCTTTATCTGTGTGTCCTTACATGCTGCTCCCTGGACGGTGGGCTGGCATCTCCTGACTCATCCTTCCACTTCCCAGAATTCTCCTTGTCTGCTTATCCTGCCTATACTTCCTGCCTGGCTACAGGACAATAAGTGTTTTATCCACCAAACAGAGCAACATACTCACAGCATACAGAACATCCCACAGAATTTCAGGATGCTGGTGCCTAGCTGGTGTATAGAAAGACTTGTTCTCAGACAAGACACTTGATGACCAGGGATGTGTTTTTTATCCAGTGATAACATGAATCAATTGAGGCTCTGAATGAACTAAGGGCTGCCAAACCCTTGGCAAGAAATTTGTTTTCTGAATGTTTGTCTCTCAGTCCCAAAAGAACAAAATAGAATTTTTTCACCCTCATAGACTTGTATTTATTTTATTTTATTTTTCTCTATTTTATTAATTTTATGTCATACAGTGCATATTGATCATGTCTCCAAAATACTTTCTACATGTCATCCACCTTATACCTTATGTTCTCTCTCTCTCTCTCTTTCTCTCTCTCTCTCTCTCTCTCTCTCTCTCTCTCTCTCTCTCTCTTTCTCTCTCTTTCTCTATCTATCTATCTATCTATCTTGCTGTGGGATGGTCTGTATGTCAAATGTATTGCTCTGATTGGTCAATAAATAAAACACTGATTGGCCAGTAGCCAGGCAGGAAGTATGGATGGGATTAACAGAGAGGAGAAATGAGAGAACAGGAAGGCAGAGAGAGACCCTGCCAGCCACTGCCATGACAAGCAGCATGTGAAGATGCCGGTAAGCCATGAGCCACGTGGCAAGGTATAGATTTATCGAAATGGATTAATTTAAGATGTAAGAACTAGATAGCTAGAAGCCTGAGCCATAAGGCCAAACAGTTTAAATAATATAAGCGTCTGTGTGTTTATTTTATAAGTGGGCTGTCGGACTGCCGGGGCTTGGCGGGAGTTCGAGTTGGTTGTACTTCCATCTTATCTAGGTCATTATCCCTTATTACTCCTGGACAATATTTGGTAATCATTCCTATTGTATATAGTCTTGTATTAGATTAAAACTTTCTTATTTAGACAAAAAAGGGAGATGCAGTGGGTATCCGGTTCAGCTTTGACCTGGAAGTACCACCCTCTTTGAGGCTTCAGCAACTGTCATGCCTACAAGGTGGACCTGAGAGAGGACCCCTGAAGACCCGAGATCCGGATAGGCCAGCTCTCTTGGTTCCTGGATCCTGGACGCTGGAGGTAGACCAAGCAGAGTTCTACAGAGAACACCACTAGACTGCACTACACCTTTCCCAGAACCTGTAACCTATCCCTTCACTTGTAAGTTACCCCACAAAATAAACCTCCCTTTTAACTACGTGGAGTTACCTTAATATTTAAACCAATATGAGATCATCAAGTACCACAGGCCTCCATGCTGCTTGTTATTAGCCCAATTATCCAAAACCAAACACACTACAGAACAAGTGTGACTTCAAGATATCCAGAGGACCATGAAGTATGATGGTGTATTAGAGTAGGTCAATGTTCTATAAGTGCATGAGACTGTAGGTCAGGGTACTGGGACTGGAAATGCAGTAATTGGGGACCAGATAATTATGAATAATCTCAAACCTATTCTTAACTACCATGTATATACACTATGCCAATAAATGAGTTTTATGCAAAGTAATTTAATAATAATTTAATAATACTTTCGGTCAACTTATAAGAATTACACTTGTATGGCAGTGCATTATGATATGAATATCTCTTACATTCTAAGAAACTGAAAGTTCTGCTAGTCAACACAGCCCAAATTAAGAGTGCACATTCAGGTTACTTATGACTTAAGACCATGAGAGGAGTTTTGGTTTCCTCAGATGTTGTTTATGTGAATTTTACTGACAAAATTCATGCTTATACTTTATTCAAAGCTACTCCAAAAAAAGTTCTAGTCTCTTAGAATCCAGAGATATTCTTGTCAGTATGCATTATCACAGTTTTCCCTTCTTCTTTAGTGTTTCACAACAGAAGAAACATATAAATGGAGGTGGTCACTGGACCTCAATCCACACCATTTTATTTACAGAAGAGGAGGTGCAAAAATTGATATTCAGAATGATTATTTCTGAGCAAGTCTCCAGTCTAATCTTTTCTGTCATCTCAGTCCCAGGGCAGCTTCCTGCTCCTCCAGGGTTTCTGACACACTCAGGATGTGGTTGCAACCCTGTGTGTCTTGCACAGTAATAGACCGCAGAGTCTTCAGATGTCAGGCTGCTGAGATCCATGTAGGCTGTGCTGGAGGATGTGTCTGCAGTCAGTTTGGCCTTGCTCTGAAACTTCTGATTGTAGTTAGTACTACCACTTCCAGGATTAATAACTCCAATCCACTCCAAGCCCTGTCCAGGCCTGTGCTTCACCCAGTGCATATTGTAGCTGGTGAAGGTGTAGCCAGAAGCCTTGCAGGACAACTTCACTGAGGAACCAGGTTTCACCAGCTCAGCCCCAGACTGCTGCAGCTGGACCTGGGAGTGGACACCTGTGGAGAGAAAGGCAGAGTGGATATCATTGTCACCTCAGTCCCTGCTCCTTCTTCGTGTTTGGAACTGGAAAGCCTCTTACCTGTAGTTACTGACAGGAGGAAGATGATGATCCAGTTCCATCCCATGGTGAGGACCTGTGTGCTCAGTGGTTGTGGAGAGGATACTGATAATATGTTGTTCTGGGATGTGGACATCTCCCTATTAATCACCACAGACTCAAGAAATTTTCATATTCATGAGCAGAGAACTTCTTAGGTTAAAACCTAGTCCAGCTTGAGAAGAAGGATGTAGAGGACCTTGGGTCAGGCTATAATATGTTTGAGTCCAAGTCCTAATCCTGTCTGAGGAAATACATCCCATAGTAATTCCCCAAGCCCTGTGGAGACCTCATGAACACAACATTAAGACCTAAGCTCTCAATTCACAGATAGACTTCAGCTAGAGCCAGTTGCTACTCTTGGTGACAAAATTGATTTACACATGGTGGTTGTGATAAGTATTTCAAATTCCATAAATTATGAGGATTTGCAGTCTTTTTTCATATACATGAAGTTAGTAAATGCTTTTCAAGCAGGCTGCATAATAAAAAAAAACTTACTCAAATGACCAAAAGTGAAAATGTCTCAGAAATGTTTGCACACAAATGTTATTGCAGCATTATTTATAATAGATAAATTATAGAAACAAACTGCACGTATTTCAACAAATGGTTGCATCAAGAAAACATGATATATATACAATACAACAGAATTTATTCATCAGTAAAGTATAAAGAACTTACATCACTTTTAGGAAAATGAATTTAATCAGTGATAAAATTGTTAAGTAAATTAAGACCCTCTCAGAAACAGATATTGTATAACAGTATCATTTTTAATTCTTAGATATTACATAGTTAGAAACAATTATGTATGTACATATGTAATGAAGTAGAATAAAAAGTGTCTAATGGAGAAAAAGTGACAAATGAGAATGGTAGGAGCAAGGAAAGACAGGTTGAGCTTATGGAGTAAATATGTACATTGTACATTGTATATCTGTATGAAAATTCTAAACATATGGAATATTATTATTTCAGAATAATATTCTTGTTCATGTCTTGCACTTTTCATTCATGAATGCAATGTATTTTGATCGTGTCCTCCCCCAATATGTCCCTCTTGCTCCCTTTATGACCTCCCCAAACAACATGTCTCTCTCCTAACATGTTTATCTCTTTTGTTTTATTAACAAATAACTCACTAAGTCTACTAAATGCTATCCATCTGGATTTGGTGGGGACATCCCCTAGCTCATAAGTGACCTCAAAGTGGTTAGACTCCTAAGAAAAGTGATTCTAACTTCCTAAGCAGTCTTCCAATCCCAACAGCTCCTCATCTTGAAGTGTGGATGGGGAACCCCACCCGATCTGTGTTGTAACTTTTTAACACTTTGTTAGTACTTGGGGCAGGGCATACGTGTGCCAAGGCCTGTGTGTGAAACTTAGAAGACATCTTATGGAGCTCAGTTCTCTTCTTCTAAGATGTGGCCTTTGGAAATAAAACTAAATTTGTCCAGTTTGCCAAGAGGCATTTCTATCTGCTTAGCTTTTCACTGGCTTCCATGCTGTGATTTTGACTCGTTTTATTTTGTGCTGGTAACTACAGCTGCTAAGAGTTCCTTTGTGCAATGAGATAATGTCAATATCTCTACAGAAGTTCATGTCTTTAACCTCATTCTCTGAACCTTACATTGTTTCTTTTCCCTATTTCTGATGGTCCTTGAGCTTTGGTGGGAGGTTGATATCAAAGTTGATTTCAATGAGTCTCCTGTATCTTTGAAAGTACTCATTCATTCTCAGCACTTTGACCATTTTAATGTCTGCATTGATCATTACACAGCACACAGAAGGTCAGGGCTGACAGCAGCACTAATCTATTGGGTATAAAGACAAGTATTATAAGTCCGTTTGACAACTAGACCATTAGCAACACAACTAGGGTCTACTAGGGCTACGTCAGCCCTAGCCATGGGCTGTTGAGCATGCTTACATGTGCTGTGGGATGTTCTGTACGGCAAATGTGCTGCTAATTAGTCAATAAATAAAACACTGATTGGCCATTGGCTAGGCAGGAAGTGTAGGCGGGACAAGGAGGAGAATAAAGCTGGGAAGTGGAAGGCTGAGTCAGAGAGACACTGCCAGCCGCCAAGATGACAAACAGCATGTGAAGATGCCGGTAGGCCATGGGCCATGTGGTGCTGTGGGATGGTCTGTATGTCAAATGTGTTGCTGATTGGTCAATAAATAAATCAGTGATTGGCCAGTGGCCAGGCAGGAAGTATAGGCGGGACTAACAGAGAGGAGAATTGAGAGAACAGGAAGTTGGGTGAGGGAGACACTGCCCGCCATCGCCATGACAAGCCGCATGTGAAGATCCCGGTAAGCCACGAGCCATGTGGCAAGGTATAGATTAATGGAAATGGATTAATTTAAGCTGTAAGAACAGTTAGCAAGAAGCCTGCCACGGCCATACAGTTTGTAACCAATATAAGTCTCTGTGTTTACTTGGTCGGGTCTAAGCGGCTGTGGGACTGGCGGGTGAGAGAGATTTGTCCTGCCTGTGGGCCAGGCAGGAAAACTCTAGCTACAATGTGGCAAGGTATAGATTAATGGAAATGGATTAATTTAAGCTGTAAGAACAGTTAGCAAGAAGCCTGCCATGGCCATACAGTTTGTAACCAATATAAGTCTCTGTGTTTACTTGGTCGGGTCTGAGGCTGTGGGACTGGCAGGTGATAGAGATTTGTCCTGACTGTGGGCCAGGCAGGAAAGCTCTAGCTACATACATGGGTGAAGTCTTTCTATGGAGCAGGCTACAAATACAATAAGAAAGCAGTTGGTCACTAAGTAACAGACACCATTAGGCACATCCTGCCTGGAAGGATGATATTGCAGATGGCCAGGCAGGATGCTGTAGAATATCATTGATGCCTTTTCTCTCACTACAGGCTGCATAGCACCTTCCTGTGCTAGTAAATCTAGCCAGAAGGGTGCATTTACTGTTCATTTCAAGGTTGGTTTCTCCGTGTCCTTCAACCAAAGTCCTTATTTACCAAGGAAAGGCAGATTAAAACAACTTTAAGTTTTGATTTTACCCCAGTAAGAATAACCATAAACAAGAAAGCAAATACAGGTAAGGATATGGGAGAAGGGTAATCCTTATTCATTATTGATGGAATGTAAACTAGTGTAGTTACTGGGGAAATCATTTGGGAGATGTCTTCAAAAAATAAGAAATAGAACTGTAATATGTCTCAGCTATATCCTTCCCAAGATTACACTCAAATCATTCTACATATTATTACAGAGACACTTTCACATCCATGGTCATTGCTGCTGTATTCACAACAGCTGAGAAAATGGTAACAACATAGATGTCTAACAACAGACAATAGGTAATGATAATGTGAGACATATAGACAATAGAATACTACTCTATGGCAAAATATCAATAATAGAATCTTCAGGTAAATGGATGGAATTAGAAAAAATATGAAATTGAAAAAATATGCTGAATGAGGTTAACCAAATACAAAAACACAAATGTGTAGCACAAATCTTAAAAGTTCTTATTAATAAAAAAAAACCTGGGAGCCAGGTACTGGGGTCAATGCTGGAAGATCAGAGAAGCAAAACAAGCCACAGCTTCCTTACCTCGCTAATTCCACCACTGACGTTGTTTCCTCAGACTGGAAGCCTCTCAGTCCTCATCCAGAATGAATCTCTGCTGAACTGTTGCTCAAAAACTTCAAAACTTAACCAGGCTCTAGTTCCTGGTCCTCACACCTTCTATACCTTTCCGCTTCCTGCCCTCACTTCCTGGGATTAAAGGCTCTTGTTACCATGCCTGGCTGTTTCCAGTGTGGCCTTAAACTCACAAAGATCCAAATGAATCTTTGCTGCCAAAGTGATAGGATTAAAGGCGTGAGTGCCACAATTTAGTGGTCTCTATATCTAGTGGCTGTTTTGTTCTCTGACCCCAGACAAGTTTGTTAGGGTGCACAATATTTGGGGGAACACAATATCACCACACAGACGTTTCATGTTCTATCTCATATGTGATTCCAAGACAGTGATGTTTTGTTTTCTGTGTTTAGTTTCTAAAAGCAGAGACACTAGAAAAGGTTCATTTTAGTTTGAGGTGTTAAGGGATTGCATTTGATGAAATAGAGATAAAATGAATGTGGAAGAACAGCTAATGGAGACACATAGATTCAAACATAAAGTGATGTTGGGAAATAGAAAAGCGATGGTTTGGGTAGGGTTAACAAAATTTAACAATTATAAGGAAGCTGTAGAGAAATCTGTCTAGAATCTGGTAATGGAAGCAAAAATATAATTATACAGTATGTAGAATGCATGTGACATGACAAAAAGGAAGGGTTGGGATACCAGGAGCAAAGGAAAGCGACATGTGAAATGGAAAGGACACATAAAAGGCGATGTTATTTCTATAATAAAAGGACTGGAAATAATGAACAGTTCATAGTTGCCTAGTTTTACACTTGGGATAGTCTTCAGGTTGATGGAATAATTTTGAGCTCAGATTATGGTGTGTGGTTTTATGGATCAGCTGTTACAGTATTTTATCAAAAACAATAAAATTAATAAAAGTGCAGCAAAACTAGAGGTGTCTAGATAAGACTTGTAGTTTAGCTAAGAGTATTGTCTCAGTGGTCTGATTCTGAATATTTTTTATGGGTCTCAGTGGTCTGGTTCTCATTATGTTCTATGGTTATGTGTGATATCTGCTTGCAGAAAGCTGAATACAAAGTACATGGATGAGCTTTGCATTTTATTTAACTTGCGAATTCTTGAGCAGAGGTACCTGAATGGATGAACAGTCCTGCTCCTCAAAGACACAAGTTATCGAACATCTCACTTCTGGGTACATGATATCTCCCTATGAGTTAAAGGTGAGAGAGGGCCCAGGCATGCTAAAAACAGTATGTGATGCAGACATTGTTCTTGGTTGCACAAAGTAACTACATGATTAGACCTTACTTTGGGAAATAACTTGAAAACTGAATAGACGGTGAGATTCATAGGGGTAGATGACTCCAAGGGAACAGTATCTTCCAGACACAGTAGGAATGATGCACATAAGAATTCACGGAGTCTGTGACATCATGAACAGAGCCTGCACAGGTTAAAGTCTTGGTCTCAGTGTTCTTTTGCTTAAATCCATGTTTTCTGATCTTGCATTTTCATGTGTATTTTCTTTTGTCTTGTGTATGTTTCTTGTGATGTAAAAAAAAATACTCTCTTTGTGCCTATTTGCTTTCTATAGAGAGAAAGAAAGGGTGTGGAGTTGAATGTGTGGGGAGACAGGAAGAATCAGGAAGGAGATATGTCAGGGAAATCATGATTAGAATATATTGAATGAAATGCATGCTTCTCAAAAAATAAAAATAAATACAACTGAAGAAAATAAACATTAAAATATAAGTCTCTGAAATACTTAATAATCTTTTCCGTGTTTGAACATGGAAACTTCACATACAAACAGCAGCAGCTGTAGTTCACCTAACAGGCTTTTAAAAAGGAGTCCACAGAGGCTATGGAGTCCCCTCCACTCCTCACCTTATTTCTGTCCTGTTGATTATTGGACCCATTGTGCTCCCTGCTGGATCTGAGCTCCACTGCAGCTAGATTTGTTTTGGCTTATGCTGAAGTTTCACTGTCTCTCTTGAGGAGGAACATATTCCTGAAACTTCAGTGTTCACAGATCTCAGGTGCATGAAGAAATGGTCTTGTTTTTCTAGAGTTTGTGACTAGATGTGTCAGAGATTGGTTTTAAATTGTGCTTGCGTTATTATTAATGTCTTTTGAATACCAGAGTCTTCCCTGGATGCAGTTGGATCCAACCCCAGCGGTACCCACTGGTATTACAGTGACTACAGGAGACAGTCATTTATAGCTTCATCAGGCTACACCTGGGTCAAAGCACCTGAATCAGATGATCACAATTTGTCCTGATCTCAGATGCAGCACATCACATATCCACATAAGAATTCCTGAGACACTGAGATACAACAGTCAACAGAACAAGCAAAACCAGTCTGGTGCTCACAGATCAGTTAACAACTCCAGAAAATATGTTTACAAGTGAGAAGAAACAGAAGTCAATTAAATCTGGGCTGTGACTCAGTGTGAGTCATGATTTCACATTTAGCTGTATTTAAGGGAATAAAGAAATCAGAGATCTATTTGATAGGGATCCTCATGGATGGAGGGTAAGTGAACTTAGACATTTTTATCTCACCATACTTACCTTTCCAAGTCCAGGATCCTCTTATTCCTGGACAAGGCAAGTATTAGTAGAGTTTTTCAGGAGCTGAATGTTTTCACAGATGAAAGATGGATTTGTACTATTTCCAGGAATGAGAGAAGCCAATAATATTATGTAAGATTTGGTGTATGTTTGTCATCAAATGTCTGAATTACAGGTACACAAATTAACACAAAAATACATGCCACAGAAAGTCAGGATACATGCACATTTTGCTCTAATATACCTAATATTGCAAGAGAGAAGCTGTTGGGACCTGGATGAAGCTTGGTTTCTCTTCGCTCATTTGTCAGGATGGACATGATGTACTGTGTACTGTCACTCCACAGTGCAACACCCTCTTCATTATAGAGGAACACTTACTTATCCCTACAATTCAGGGAGCTGGATGAGCTTTGCTTGGATTTCAGACTCTGTTCTGACCTTGTTAACAGCTATCTTGTTACATTTCATAGTCCAGTGTGGTGGGTTACTGAAGGTCTATCATGAGTGGCAATGTGCAGGAGTGCCGGGTGGCTTAAGCAGAATGGATTCACATAGACATCCTCCTAAAATAATGTGTGTATTATCAAAAGTCTTGGCTCTTAGAGATTTGAGAGAGATGATGTGACATTCTTCCATTAGGTTAAACTAATATAAGTATCACAATATGTGATGAGCTGGTGCAATGTCTATGGAACTGTGCAGGAGATTCTGTGACTGCAAGTATACTTTGATTTCTAACGTTCTCCTATCTACACTTCCCTCTATGGATTATATACCCTACTCATATTGATGGGCCCTGCTTCACTGCTAATAATGCCTCAGTGTTCCTTCTGATATACATGATTGCTCTGAAGACTCCTTACAGTCCAGAGCACAGTTTGCAGCATTCCTTAGCCCCACGACAGAGAGGACTGTGTCCAGAGGTTGGCCAAAATATCTTCACTCTCATTGCCTCATGGACTGATACAGCATGGTGTCCTCAGTGGTCAGATATCTGAGACTCAGGAAGAACTATTTGATATGTCTCTGGTCATGTCTGAAGTGTCCATTCAGCATGGTACCTCTCGAGGAACTTACAAATGACTTCTTGATCCCATTTCTCTGGGACAATGGAATGCAAGAGCCTCTGAAATTAATAGTGAAGGAACAGCCAGACTGCACAAGTCAAGGAAAGTATCTGTGATAGTCAGTTGAACTCAGGCCTGTATACCCTTTAGTTCAAATGCAAAGGATACATAGTGACAAAATTAAATCAGTGACATCAAAAAGATTAAAGAGTAAATACAAATCACCAGTTTGTAAGTATAAGAGAAAGAGCTGTCATGTTGATGAGCAGCCACAAAAATCAAATGGATGGATTTAAAAGCTTTGTAGTTCCAGGAAAATGCTGCCGATTATAAGGACAGTGTTCATTGTCCAGAGACTATACTCAAGCCAGAAGATATTCTTTGTCTCTGGGAAGCATTCCAGTGGAACAAAACTAGATTTAGTCTAATACTCATATTCAGTGGGTGAAGAAGTATCCAGACATTTCTCTAGTGAAGGTGAAATGTATTCAGAGATCACAGACATAGAATTCCTGAGAAGACTAGTGTCCTCACAGAGCAAGGATTTTAATGCAGTAGATAGGAACTGTGGTGTCATAAGAAGTCCCCGTTTGTAATGACATGGCTCATTGCTACTCACCAGTTTCTTCATATACTCTATAATCATTATCAACTTAGAAGCCTGAGGTCTCCTGAATACAGTCTAAGATGTCAGAGCTCTTAAGACTAAAATTCTACAGCAGATATCACAATATTCCTAAATTTTTTGCAACCTTGTTATCAGCAGCCCTTACCAGGCCTTAAAAATACATTCTTCCAAGTTGATAAGTTTGAAATTAATCTACACAATAATAAATCCCAATTTTGCAGTTGGAGGAAGACAGGAATGCCCTTTGGCCACTCATTCATATTTTCTGCACTACTTTTAATTCAGCTTAGTTTCATAGGTTCTGACTTAGAATTGGAGAAGAGGATTAACATTTGCCAAAAGGCATTCCTAAGATAATACAATCTGTCATTCCATACAATTCATATTCCTCAGAGAGGAACTCTGTGCTTTAGGAACATACAAAAGTAGTCATTGATTGTAGCTGTATGTCTCAATGACTAAAATCCCTATATCCCAAATTCCACATGTGTCTATGCCTCTTGTCCATTAGACATTTATTCAAAGCATAGTCTTCAGCAAAGCACCAAGTATGACTATGACACCCATGTATCACAAAGACGGTAGGAGATGGTCTTATTCCACATTGAGTCAGTGTTTAGTACACGCTTGCAATTACATGCTAGAGTATTGGGACTGGAGAAGACTATAAATGTGAAATCACTGATCAATGGTAAATTTCCAAATCTACACCTCAGAGCTTATGAATATGAACTGGGTTAATGAACATTTTTAATAATAACTCAACAGCAATATTAGTCATCTCCTAGGAATTAGATATTAATTTACTATGTGAGCAAATGTAAGTGTTCCAGGATACTGACCCAGTTATGGTGGACACATGTGCTCATATTACCATCAACAAGAGAATATATGGATCAACATTGCTAATTTAAAACTTTCAGAGGCAAATCTAAATCTTGGATGCAGGGTGACTAGGTAAATTCTTTGTGTAATCAGAAAGGATTCTTCCTCCTGTTGTTCCTTTCCTCAATACTTAAGTTTCCTTGATACTTTCCTCAATACTCAAGTTTTGAGAAAGTCTGCATGTTACCCTTCCCTGTCCTCTCAGCCTCAAGGCAGCTCCCCACTCTTTCATAGCTCCTGACACACCTCAGATGTGGGGTTGACACTGTCTCCTTCACAGAACTAGATGGCAGAGTCCTCAGATGTCAGGCTGATGATCTCCATGTAGGCTGTGTTGGATACTGTGTGTGATCCAGTTTGGCTCTGTACTCAAATTTCTGTCCATGTTATCTTCTAGCACTTGGGAGTATCCCTCCAATCCGTTCAAACCCACATCCAATCTTCTGCCTCAACCAACTCATATGGGAAGTTAAGAATCTACCTCAGACAGGTCTTTGCAGGACACCTTTACTGAAGGTTAAGGATTCCTCAGTTCAGCCCCAGACTGCTGTGGCTGAACTGGGGAGTGGACACATGTGGAGAGGATGCAACTGTCACTTCACCTCTCTCTCTTCCTCAGGCCTGAGACTAGGGACCCACTTACCTATTGCTGCTGCCAACAGGTAGAGCATGATCCAGCTGCAGTCCATGTTGAGAGTCTGTGTGCTCAGAGACTATAGAAAATTGGTTACTAATGTGGTGTGGTGGGATGTGTGGACATCCCTGTATTTACAACCACACATTCTAATTTGCATATTCACAAGGGAGTATATATTTTAGATCAAGACCTTATCCTATTTGAGACAAAATAGAAAGAGGATTACTGTGTTAGGCAGCAGGGTCATACGGTCCGAGTTTTAAACTCATCTGAGAATATACATTCTTTGCTTCATCCTGGCAACTGTGTAGATACAGATTTTTCATCCCACTGAGAATCAAGTCAACACATCCAGGCTCATTAATGTGAATCACACTTTAATGGTTTATGGGGAACTTGAACCTCCTTGGCTCCAGTCAAATATACATATGATGCTGAGAAGGTGCTTGAGACCACCCTGCCCACTTGAGACACTAGCACAGAGCACTGGAGACTGCTGTCCATCACACACCAATAATGAGGAGGAATATGGATATCTCTGATATCGATTGAGTATTCCAGGTACACATTTCCCCAATATGATTCTCAGAGTCTGGAGGCCAAAATATCCTTAACCTATACTGATAAGTGGTTCATGACCTAGTTTCCTAGATAGTGGCAACAGAAATCTAATTTGACTCTTGGTAGGTTCACATATTCATTCTATTTAACAAAGACACTCTCCAGTGTAGTAAAATGGAGAATCTCACATGTCAGCTACTGCCAGGTCCTGCTCAATCTGTTAAACAGACCTGAATAGGGGAGTGAGGATAAGAAAAAACAGACAGAAGAACAGACAGAGAAAGAAAAATAGAGTTGGGAGGGCTCTCAGCCAATACCATAGCAGCCCCAAGTTTATTTCTCATAGCCTTTTATACATCAAAGCAAGGGGGAGCAGAAGGATCTCCCCCTCTCAAGGACACCATGGTACAAGGACACCATGGGGGAAAAAAGCATAAACACCTCCTTAATTCTCAAAACATCTGGCAACCATGACTTTGGCCATACATCCTGTTATCCAGCCTTGAAGAGCAAAACATCTAGTAGTCATGCCTTTGGCCAGTCATCCTGTTATTCTGCCTTGAAGAGCAGTAACAAGCTTTAACTCTCTGATGTTAAGTCAAGATGGAATCCAGCCACAAGCTGGAGTCACCATGGCCTCCCATAATATACGCTATGGTCTGTGAATGTAATGATGCTGGCAATGAAGGCCACAGAGGCTGTTGGAATAACCTCAGTGCACAACTTTCCTATCAGGCTTCAGATGTCATTTGTTTCTTAGGGACTGGTTAATCTACAGTGCCCCTGTTGGTCCTAAGAAATGGCTTCAATAAGTTTATCAATGGTCTGACAAACAGTCCTCTCACTATGGTGCTTATTTCTTTCCTTCACTGTCTACCTGGTGATCTTGAGTAGATATTTCAAGCATGAGTGATGAGCTGTGCTGCAGTTGTTTGCAATTTCTCCATAAAACTCAGAATTTCTCTAGGGTGTTGGAACCAGCTATAGCACTGACAACTGATAATTATATGAGTTAAAAGACATCACAGGTGATGGTCAGGATCTACGAGTGCTCTACAAGGTAATTTCCCAACTCCTGTAGCTGTAATCAAGACAGAACACTCACAGCATTGGCAAGAAGAGGAATCACCATGTGAAACATACAAATCAGTTCAAACATCAATAAAATATTTTCATGTTTGAGAAGGAACAAAATTTAAGAAAATTAAAAAAAAAAAAAAGAGCCGGGCGGTGGTGGCTCACGCCTTTAATCCCAGCACTCGGGAGGCATAGCCAGGTGGATCTTTGTGAGTTCAAGGCCAGCCTGGTCTACAAAGGGAGATCCAGGAAAGGTGCAAAGCTACACAGAGAAACTCTGTCTCGAAAAACCAAAAAAAAAAAAAATTTAAGAAAATTTGCACTGATTCAAATGGTTTTCTAATTCAGCATTTGTGTTGTTAATGGATGGTATGTTTGTATGCAAACTTAAAAGGGAAGGGTTTGTTACTTTTTTTTTTTTTTTGGTTTTTTGAGACAGGGTTTCTCTGTGTAGCTTTGCGCCTTTCCTGGAACTTGCTTTGGAGACCAGGCTGGCCTCGAACTCACAGAGATCCGCCTGGCTCTGCCTCCCGAGTGCTGGGATTAAAGGCGTGCGCCACCACCGCCCGGCGGGTTTGTCACTTTGTCATGGAACTTTCTGGGTGGAAGATGCTGGCTGTGTCCTCAGGCAACTCTTCTTTCTCTGGATTTAACATTCTCCAGCTCAGACTGCTCTTACTAGGGGAGGTCACGGCTGCTAAATATTTTCAGAGATTTCAATGTATTGGCCTTAAGTTTAGTGAATGACCGTGGTGGAGAAAAGTAATGCCAAGGAGTTAGTGGAGCCATACTACTCTACATATGATTCATGTGTTTGTCCATGTGCATGAACACATGTGACTTGAAGGCACGCATGTTAACACTAAATATATGCTACATATAAGGTTGTAAATGCATTTGTTTGGATGTAAGCAGCATGACTATGCGTCATATGCATTTCATTTCATTGAATTTGGTCATGAGTTGAAAGTTTCAAGTATGTCATGGTACTTGATTTCATGCTTCTTCAAGGCAAGTGTTCCAACAGACATAGGGCATGATTTCCTGGGCTTCTATGTGGTTAACTGAGAAGTATAAACTCTGGGTAGACTCAGGAAACACCCTTACTGGCCCCTGTCTACACTTGTTCCCCAGAAACTGCAAAACTGATTTATCTAGTTTTCTTCATTTTTGCTCTCTCATCAATAAGTATTTAGTAATTCTATTAATTATAAGAATTTGATGTCATTTGTAAATCATAATACAGAGTAGCTGATTGTGAACACCTGTATTTTCCTTGATGGACATGGCCTCCATCTGATTAAGCTCATTCCCATGTAGTAGTTACTAGTACAGTGTTTCAGAACTACCTTGTAGATAAGAAAAGCCACCCTATCAATTCTGTATTATTGTGATACATCAGGGAGGCCATAAAGTTGGAGTTTTGTGGAGGATGGAAACTTTGGCTCTCTTGGAGAAATCCAACCTCTTCCTACACAAGCCACACTGTGAAACTTGAATTGGCCCAGACAGTACATATCCAACAACAACCCAGAAATAATACAACTCTTATTCTTTCTGTTGATATTTTCCCAATGCACAGAGAGAGGAATCCCTCTTTCTGTCTATCCTGACTCTGTGGTTCATATTTGAAGTCTCTGAGGCTGTTGACATCTTGTACAGTGCACAGAGGACATCTGGAGGACATTGGACATCAGAGGATAAGAAATTTCTCTCCACAATACCTGGTAAGGAGACCCTTCCTGAATGTCATGTGACCTCATATAAAAGTCCCAGAGGGTAAGGAAGGGTAATGATGAATCATAAGAATAAAATCCAGAAGGAAAACAAATGTACCAGCAGTAAAATAAACACCCCCAATCAGCTCTCAGCCTGAGGTGCTCCCATGTGAGAAGTGAGAAGAGCCAGGACAAATTGGAAACAAATTGAGTTTTGTCACTGGGTCTTATTTACACAATTCTCGGACTTTGTTCTGATGCAAATGTGTGTTTAAACCACAGAATCCCACTGTGTGAGGGAAATTTTCAATATGTAACCATTCTGTCGATGACAGAGTCATTTCTGCTCCTGAAAGTGTCATGATGCCTATGTGGAGCCTGAACATGTGTTTTCCTAATTAAAAACAAAACCAAATGAAACAAAAACCAAAACATATACCAGTATACATAGACAGAAAAGAATGGACTCAGACTTGTCAAAGTTATAACAGAGCAAAAAATCAAGAGAGGTCCTAAGTGGCCTTACTGGTCTTAGAACAGAAAATATGCATGTTTGTGTGTGTCCTGTGCCACACAGTGATGTCTCATCACTGTGTCTTACTGTAATACAAAGGTGTCTCCTGTGCAGTCAAAGATACAAACCTCAGGGATAACTGGTCCTTAGCTGTATTTATTTCTGGAAGTGGAGATGAGGCTGATCAAGGATGGCTTTTGTTTTCTCACTCCACAATAACTTCATTTCCCAACAGTGTATCCCATTTTCCAAAGCTTCAAAAATCCAGTACCAGTAGGTATAAACTTGTAATAGAATAGTCAGAGATAGCTCAGATGCAGACAGACCCTGTGATGGATTTACAAGGCCAGGTCCACATACCTGTAGCCCTTGAAAACATCACATTTGAAACTGTTCAAGAACCAATGAGGGGCAGATAGGAACCCTGACCTTGGGAATCTGAGACAGATTGAAAAGCAGACCCTGTAGTATTATTGTCTTAGGTAGGGTTTCTATTGCTGCAGTGATACAAGATGATCACAGAAACTCTAATAAGCAATAACGTTTAATTGGAGATAGCTTGTAGTTTCAGAGGTTTAGACTATTATCATCTTCAGACAGATATGGTATTAGAGAAGGCGCTGAGAGTTCTAAATCTTTATCCAGGCAACAGGAAGTGAACAGTGACACTGAGCATAACTGAGCATATCTTGAACATAGAAGACTTCAAACCCTGGCCCCACTGTGACACACTTTCTCCAAGAAGGCCACACAAACTACAAAAAAGGTCACACCTCCTAATAGTGCCACTTCCTTTGGGGACCATTTTCTTTCAAACCACCTCAATAATCATCTAGACCAATCCTTCCTTTCTCCAGTGCCTCAGCCCTGTGTGAGCAGAGACTTGTGCACTCCCCTCCACTGAGAATGCAAATTTCCCACTGGAAATTAGAAGAATGTTTGAGTTTTGAGACCTCTGTATTTACAAGTGGAGATGGCCAGAGCTCAGGTTCCCCTGGGTCTTCCATGAGGTCTGCTAGAAATTTCTTCTTAATCTCACAGAGAGTATGAGTCTGTTATGGGATATCATTTGCCCTATGATACAGAAAATACCTTTTTTAATAAGAGAAGATGCTGTATCAGTGTAGGTCCATGTTCTGTAAAGACATTACAGTGTAGGTCAGAGTACTGAGACTGGGAGAGCAGTAAGATGGGACCAGAGAATACTGCATAATGCATAATTTCAGAACTATTGACAATTAACATGTACATACACTGTGTCAATAATGAATTCTGTGAAAAAATGTTATAATAGTACTTTTAATGAGCTTACAGGAATTATACTGTTGTGGCAATAAATTATGATAAAAATATGTCTTACATTCTAAGAGACTGATATTTTTGCTAGATCACACAGCCAGAGTGAACAATACACTTTGAAGTCCTTCAGACTGTGATCAACTGTGTACTCGGGCTGCTTAACCTGCCTTTTAGAGAATATTGTAACACCCAACCTTACCTGCCTAGGATTTCCTATATAATCAGCTTTTACATAAAGTGATAAGGCATAGCTCTAACCTATATTTGTGTGCTCTTCCATATTCCTGACTAAAGACTAATGCATGAGTGTTTGTATATGTGTTATGATAACATTTTGCTGAAAACAGAAAATGTACTTTTAAATACATTTTATAAAATGTGTATCCAGGATTTCATAAAACAATATGCAGATGTTATTTGACAAAAAAGAAAGTGTGTACTACTTATTTGAGTCAGCTGGAAAAAGTTATTAATCCATAGTAAAATTCTCTTAAATGTTTCTCTCAAATATCTCTTATTCTTTTCCCATGTGATGCTTTCTGTGATGTTCAACAAATACAGAGCAAAGCTCTTTGTTAAGGACAGAGACAGAGAGTGCTGCAGAGGAAGGGAGAGGGAGAAGGAGAGGGAGAGAAAGAGAGAGAGACAGACAGACACAGACACACAGAGAGACAGACATCCAAGGAGATGGAAAGAGAGGGATGCAGAAGAAATGATGGAGATAGACACAGAGATTCAGATCCTACAACAGAAAGCAACACAGGAAGAGTCAAGTAGGGGATTTTATCTGGGCTGGCTCTTAGTTAAATGACATCAATGGGAATTGTTTGATTTCTTTCCCTAATGTGATATGGAAACAGTATTGATGAATCTGAGTTTATTATTAATATGTTCCAACCAACTACAACTTACATAAATGAATTGGAGTTGAAGCATAATTAAGAGAAAGTCATCAACTATTGACTGTTACTAAGAAACACTCATGGTGTCTCAGCCATGAGACTCATTCAAAATATTGAGGAAAAAATGATGATAAGTTGCGCTGCTCTATGGGACCAGTTATATTAAAATATTTAATCCTGCAGAACCAGCTTAGGCTAGCACTACAGTCTCACCAAAGGAAAATAAAGTCCAAGAAAAAAAAGTCTTCCTACTAAATCACTTGCATCTTCTCTTCATACTTCTCTTCTGTATGTTAATATGTTAATTGATCCTTAACCACAGAAGGCCGTAAAAAAGTTTCTCAGGCTGGACAATTACAGAAAATGTTTCTAGTCATTAGAGATGCATGACAAATCCCATCCATGACACCCCACCATCATTCTCCACATAGAAAGATCTCAAAAATGATGTTGCAGAAATGGGGTTGATAGTCATTTCCCTACAAGAATAATAGATGTTATGGCAAATATCTATGAAATAATACTCTTAGCCTGACAAGTTCTTATGCAAAAAATTCCCACCACACCTTAGCTTAGTCTTTGGCTTCAGTAATGAATTAACAAATGCCTGTCCACTGCTACTCATAACCAAAGACAGGGACCATTATAAACATTACTTGTCATCAAATTATCAGACAAGGAAACTTCCAAACAGTAGCACAACAGCTTGCCAGCCCTCAAGTGGTTAACAGCCAAAGCAGCCAAGCTGCTATCAGGGCTTGGAATAAATTTCCTGATATTAACACTTCACAGGCATCTTTCCCACTATACACAGAAATTGACATAGCCATTTGTGACTTATTCCTTCATCTACAACAAGCTATAGAGCAGCAGACATATAATAAAGAAGTAATATCCACCTGATCTCTTTCATATACTCATTAAAATGCAAATATTAACTGTAAAAAGCTTCATTCTAAAGTTGCTAACACCTCTCATACTATTGCTGATTTGATAAAAACATGTCAAAATGATGGCACAGAGGAACATAAGGCTCAGATTCTCGCTTGTCCTTGTGGTCTCCTATGTGTTTCAAATGTGGAGGGAACAGGCCATTTTAAAAATACTATAAACTAAAACTTGCTAATCATCCTCAGTATAGTACACCTCCCTCTAAAACACCTGCACAGTGTAAGATGCATTTTCCCTGGTCCAGTCTGTGTGGATGGTGGTGACAAAGAGAGTCCAATTTCAGGAAACAGGGGACTGAGCACCCAGGGCTACTGATGACAGGATCATGTCTCTACATTCCCAGCTTGGAGTCACACTGCTCTTTCCCCAGTGCTATCTGAGCAGGAGCCCAGCTTCTTGTCACAGTAGCAGACTCCACACCCTGGGGATCCCACAACATGACACTCACCTCCATTCCTAATCCTAAAACAATAAGTGATTTGATTACTACTACCAAAAGCAATTCATGTATCAACAACTAAAGACATAAAATTATACTTCATAGGAGAGGTTAAATCACCTACCCCAAAATCTATGGGGACCCATATCAACACACTGCCTTTGCTTGTTTTAGGGAAACCAAATTGGACTACAAAAGGGGATTTGTTTGTGCACATGTGTTAATATGTCTTTTACCTACTTAATTTATCCTACAGTTTATTCTCAGCTACTACAGCAACAGTTCCAGTCCCTCAGATTTAAGGGATATTTATATCACAATGTATTGCTACAGTTTGTACTATTTTAGTTTATTAAAAAGGAATTATGTGAAGGGAGGTGGTCACTGGTAAACAGCTGGTCAAGGTATGATGTACTCTAAGATTCCTGAATCATCATCACTTTATTCTCTGATGTTCTTTTGAAAAGTTGACAAAGACCCTATAAGACTGTAAAATGGTAGACAAAGGGACACTCAGAATGATTATTTCTGTGCAAGTTTCCAGGCTACTCTTCTCTGTCATCTCAGTCCCAGGGCAGCTTCCTGCTCCTCCAGGGTTTCTGACACACTCAGGATGTGGGTTGCAACACTGTGTCTCGTGCACAGAAATAGACCGCAGAGTCCTCAGATGTCAGGCTGCTGAGCTCCATGTAGGCTGTGCTGGAGGATTTGTCTACAGTCAGTTTGGCCTTGCCCTGGAACTTCTGATTGTATTTAGTACTACCACTTCCACCACCAATCCATCCAATCCACTCCAGGTCCTGTCCAGGCCTCTGCTTCACCCAGTGCATATAGTAGTCAGTGAAGGTGTATCCAGAAGCCTTGCAGGACAACTTCACAGAGGCCCCAGGTTTCCCCAACTCAGCCCCAGACTGCTGCAGCTGGACCTGGGAGTGGACACCTGTGGAAAGAAAGGCAGAGTGGATATCATTGTCACCTCAGTCCCTGTTCCTTCTTCAGATTTGGAACTGGAAAGCCCTTACCTGTAGTTACTGACAGGAGGAAGAGAATGATCCAGCTCCATCCCATGGTGAGGACCTGTGTTCTCAGTAACTGTGGAGAGGACACTGATCATATGTTGTTGGGTGGATTGTACATCCTTGTATTTACCACCACAGACTCAAGTAATTTGCATATTCATGAGCAGGGTACTTCTTAGATCCGGACCCAGTCCAGCTGGAGAAGAAGGTAGGGGATACCTGGGTCAGGCAGCAGGATGCTGAGGGCATAAAAAGTAAATATATTTCAGAAATATTTGCACAACAATGATTATTGCAGCAGCATCACAGTAATTGGATTATGGAAATAAACTATGTATCTGTCAACAGAAGTTTTCATCAAGAAGACATGTTTATATAAACAACACAACAGGAGTTTCTCATTGCCAAGGAATATGGAAATTATGAAGTTATAGAAAAATGAATGCAGTTAGAGATAAATGTATTAATTAAGAGCATCTCAGGAACGCAGACGTTAAATGAGACTCTCATTAGTAGTTCTTAGATATTTCATACTCACAACTATGAATACAAATACATGATGAAGTATAAGTG